>NW_026606220.1:1292500-1557500 GCF_029834395.1 Sorex fumeus | reverse complement strand
CTCGGAATGAAAATGTAAGAAGAATGAGGAGACGGGAATATCCTAGAGGAGAGGAGAAGACAAGGAAGGGGAGAATTTGAGACCTAAGAACTGCAAAAGATAGGAGGGTAGAAGAGATTACAGGTGTGGAGAATGAAGGAGAGCAGAGGATTGGAGAGGAGAGGAGAGGAGAGGAGAGGAGAGGAGAGGAGAGGAGAGGAGAGGAGAGGAGAGGAGAACAGAGGAGAGGAGACTACAGGAGAGGAGAGGTGAGGAGATGAGTGGAGAGGAGAGCAGAGGAGAGGAGAGGAGAGGAGAGGAGAGGAGAGGAGAGGAGAGGAGAGGAGAGGAGAGGAGAGGAGATGGGAGGAGAACAGAGGAGAGGAGATTAGAGGAGAGGAGAGGTGAGGAGATGAGAGGAGAGCAGAGGAGAGGACAAGAGAGGTGAGCAGAGGAGAGGAGAGTAGAGGAGAGGAGAGGAGAGGAGAGGACAAGAGAGGTGAGCAGAGGAGAGGAGAGGAGAGGAGAGGAGAGGAGAGGAGAGGAGAGGAGAGGAGAAGAGTGGAGAAGAATGAAGATTTACTTAAGGAGAGGAGAGAGATGAGAGAAAAGGAGAGAATATAGGGGAGGACTTCAGAGGAAATGAGAATATAGGCTAGGAGAGGAGAGGAGAGGAGAGGAGAATAGAGGAGAGGAGTGGAGAGTGGAGGAGGGGAGAGGAGTGGAGAGAACAGGAGAGGAGAGGAGAGGAGAGGAGAGGAGAGGAGAGGAGAGGAGAGGAGAGGAGAGGAGAGGAGAGGAGAGGAGGGGAGATGAAGGGAGAGGAGATGAGGGGAGAGGAGAGGAGGGGAGTGGAGAGGAGAGGAGCGGAAGAGAGGGGAGGAGAGGAGAGGAGAGGAGAGGAGAGGAGAGGAGAGGAGAGGAGAGGAGAGGAGAGGAGAAGAGTGGAGAAGAATGAAGATTTACTTAAGGAAAGGAGAGAGATGAGAGAAAAGGAGAGAATATAGGGGAGGACTTCAGAGGAAATGAGAATATAGGCTAGGAGAGGAGGGGAGATGAGAGGAGAAGAGAGGAGAGGAGTGGAGAGGGGAGGAGAGGAGAGGAGTGGAGAGAACAGGAGAGGAGAGGAGAGGAGAGGAGAGGAGAGGAGAGGAGAGGAGAGGAGAGGAGAGGATAAGAGAGGAGAGGAGAGGAAAGGAGATAGAATAGAATAGAGGAGAGTAGGTGAGGGGAGGACAGGAGAGGTGAGGTGATGTGAGTTTAAGAGAGCAGAGGAGTGGAGAGGAGAAGACAGAAGAGGAAAGGTGAAGAGAGTAGACGTCAGGAGACTAGACGTCAGGAGAGGAGACGTCAGGAGAGGTGAGGTGAGGTGAGGTGAGTTGAGGAGAGGAGAGGCGAGGAGCGAGAGGAGGAGAGCGGTGTGGATCGGAGAGGAGAAGAGGGGGGAGGGGAGGGGAGGAGTGAGGAGAGAAAGGAGAGGACAGGATAGGAGAGGAGAGGAGAGGATAGGAGAGGAGAGGAGTGGACTGGCGGGAAGAGGAGGGGAGAGGAGATGACAGGAGAGGAGAGGAGAGGAGAGGAGAGGAGAGGAGAGGAGAGGAGAGGAGAGGAGAGGAGAGGAGAGGAGAGGAGAGGAGTGGAGAAGAGTGGAGTGGAATGGAGATTTACTTAAGGAGAGGAGAGAGATGAGAGAAAAGGAGAGAATATAGGAGAGGTCTTCAGAGGAAATGAGGGGAAAATAGAAAAGAGAGGAATGGAGAGGAGAGGAGAGGATATTAGAGGAAAGGAAAGGACAGGAGAGGAGGGGAGAAGAGGGTAGAGCAGAGGAGGGGAGAGGAGAGGAGAGGAGAGGAGAGGAGAGGAGAGGAGAGGAGAGGAGAGGAGAGGAGAGGAGAGGAGAGGAGAGGAGAGGAGAGGAGAGGGGAGGAGAGGAGAGGAGAGGAGAGGAGAGGGGAGGGGAGGGGAGGGGAGGGGAGGGGAGGGGAGAGGAGAGGAGAGGAGAGGAGAGGAGAGGAGAGGAGAGGAGAGGAGAGGAGAGGAGAGGAGACGAGAGGAGTGGAGAGGAGAAGAGTGGAGAGCAATGAAGATTTACTTAAGGAGACGAGAGAGATGAGAGAAAAGGAGAGAAGATAAGAGAGGTCTTCAGAGGAGAATGAGAGGAGAGGAGAGGAGAGGAGAGGAGAGGAGAGGAAAGGAGAGGAGAGGAGAGGAGAGGAGAGGAGAGGAGAGGAGAGGAGAAGAGGGGAAAAATAGAGGGGAGCATAGGAGAGGCGAGGAGAGGATTGGAGAGGGGAGGAGCGGAGTGGAGTGGAGGCGAACAGAGAGGAGAGGAGATGAGTGGATTGGAGTGGATTAGAGATTTAGTAAAGAAGAGGAGAGAGATGAGATAAAAGGAGAGAAGATAGGAGAGGCCAGGAGAGTAATGGAGAGGAGAGGAGAGGAGAGAATTGGAGAGGAGAGGAGAGGAGAGGAGAGGAGAGGAGAGGAGAGGAGAGGAGAGGAGAGGAGAGGAGAGGAGAGGAGAGGAGAGAGAAGGAGAGAAGAGGAGAGGAGTGCAGAGAAAAGCAGAGGAGAGGAAAGCAGAGAACAAAAGAGGAGTGTAGGGGTAGGAATGAAGAGGTAAGAAGAATGAGGAGACAGGAATATCGGAGAGGAGAGGAGTGGAGAATACTAGGAGAGGGGAGAATTTTAGATCTAAGAATTGCAACAGTTAGGAGATTAGAAGAGATTAGAGCTGTGGAGAATAAAGGAGAGCAGAGGATTGGAGAGGAGAGGAGAGGAGAGGAGAGGGGAGGAGAGGAGAGGAGAAGAAAAGAGTGGAGAGGAATGAAGATTTACTTAAGTAGAGGAGAGTGATGTGAGAAAAGGAGAGAAGATAGGAGAGGACTTCAGAGGAAAGGAGAGGAGAGGAGAGGAGAGGAGAGGAGAGGAGAGGAGAGGAGAGGAGAGGAGAGGAGAGGAGAGGAGAGGAGAGGAGAAGAGGTGAAAGAATAGAGGGGAGAATAGAAGAGGAGAGGAGAGGATTGGAGAGGAGCGGAGTGGAGTGGACGGGAACAGAGAGGAGAGGATATTCGTGGATTGGAGTGGATTAGAGCTTTAGTAAAAAAGAGGAGAGAGATGAGATAAAATGAGAGAAGATAGGAGAGGACAGGAGAATAATGGAGAGGAGAGGAGAGGAGAGGAGAGGAGAGGAGAGGAGAGGAGAGGAGAGGAGAGGAGAGGAGAGGAGAGGAGAGGAGGGGAGAGAGGAGGAGAGGAGTGCAGAGAAAAGTGGAGGACAGGGAAGCAGAGAACAAAAGAGGAGCATAGGGTTTGGAATGAAGAGTTAAGAAGAATGAGGAGACGGGAATATCAGAGAGGAGAGGAGAAGACCGCGAGAGGGGAGAATTTGAGACCTAAGAATTGAAACAGACAGGAGAGTAGAAGAGATTAGATATGTGGAGAATAAAGGAGAGCAGAAGATTGGAGAGGAGAGGAGAGGAGAGGAGAGGAGAGGAGAGGAGAGGAGAGGAGAGGAGAGGAGAGGAGAGGATAGGAGAGGAGAGCAATAAAGATTTACTTAAGGAGAGGAGAGAGATGAGAGAAAAGGAGAGAAGTTAGGAGAGGACTTCAGAGGAAATGAGTGGAAAGTAAAGGAGAGGAGAGGAGAGTAGTGCAGAGGAGAGGAGAGGAGAGGAGAGGAGAGGAGAGGAGAGGAGAGGAGAGGAGAGGAGAGGAGAGGAGAGGAGAGGAGAAGAGAGGAGAGGTGAGGAGAGGAGAAGAGAGGAGTGGAGAGAAATGAAGATTTACTTAAGGAGAGGAGAGAGATGAGAGAAAAGGAGAGAATATAGGAGAGGACTTCAGAGGAAATGAGCGGAAAGGAGAGGAGAGGAGCAGTGTGGAGTGGAGGGGAGCAGAGAGGAGAGGAAAGGAGTTGAGTGGAGAGGATTTGATATATAGTAAAGGAGAGGAGAGAGATGAGAGAAAACGAGAGAAGATAGGAGAGGACAGAGGAAGAATGGCGAGGAAAGGAGAAGAGAGGAGAGGAGAGGAGAATAGATCAGAAGAGAGGAGAGCAGAACAGTGGATAGGAGAGAAGAGGAGAGAAAAGGACAGGAGAGGAAAGCAGAGAACACAAGAGGAGCGGAGAGATAGGAATGAATAGGTAAGAAGAATTAGGAGACAGGGAAATCCGAGAGGAAAGGAGAAGACCAGGAGAGGAGAGAATTGGATACCTAAGAATTGCAACAGGTAGGAGCGTAGAAGAGATTAGATATGTGGAGAATAAAGGAGAGCAGAGAATTGGAGAGGAGAATAGAGGAGAGGAGAGGAGAGGAGAGGAGAGGAGAGGAGAGGAGAGGAGAGGAGAGGAGAGGAGAGGAGAGGAGAGGAGCGGAGAGGAGAGGAGAGGAGAGCAATGAAGATTTACTTAAGGAGAGGAGAGAGATGAGAGAAAATGAGAGAAGCTAGGAGAGGACTTCAGAGGAAATGAGAGGAAAGGAGAGGAGAGGAGCGGAGTGGAGTGGAGGGGAGCAGAGAGGAGAGGAAAGGTGTTGAGTGGAGAGGATTTGATATATAGTAAAGGAGAGGAGAGAGATGAGAGAAAACGAGAGAAGATAGGAGAGGACAGAGGAGGAATGGCGAGGAAAGGAGAAGAGAGGAGAGGAGAGGAGAATAGATCAGAAGAGAGGAGAGCAGAGCAGAGGATAGGAGAGAAGAGGAGAGAAAAGGAGAGGAGAGGAAAGCAGAGAACACAAGAGGAGCGGAGGGATAGTAATTAATAGGTAAGAAGAATTAGGAGACGGGGAAATCGGAGAGGAAAGGAGAAGACCAGGAGAGGAGAGAATTGGATACTTAAGAATTGCAACAGATAGGAGAGTAGAGGAGATTAGAGCTGTTGTGATTAAAGGAGAGTAGATGGAAGGAGGGGAGAGGAGAGGAGAGGAGAGGAGAGGAGAGGAGAGGAGAGGAGAGGAGAGGAGAGGAGAGGAGAGGAGAGGAGAGGAGAGGAGAGGAGAGCAGAGGAGAGGAGAGGAGAGGAGAGGAGAGGAGATAAATGAAGATTTATTTTAATAGAGGAGATAGATGAGAGAATAGGAGCGAATATAGGAGAGGACTTCAGAGGAAATGAGAGGAAAGTAAATGAGAGGAGAGGAGAGGAGTGCAGGGGAGAGTAGAGGAGAGGAGAGGAGAGGAGAAGAGAGGAGAGGAGAGGAAAGGAGAGGACAGGAGAGGAGAGGAGAGGAGAGGAGAGGAGAGGAGAGGAGAGGACAGGACAGGACAGGACAGGACAGGACAGGACAGGACAGGAGAGGAGGAGAGATTAAGGGAGCGCAGAGGAGGGAAGAGGAGGGGAGAGGAGAGGAGAGGAGAGGAGAGGAGAGGAGAGAATAGGAGAGGAGAGGAGAGGAGAGGAGAGGAGAGGAGAGGAGAGGAGAGGAGAGGAGTGAAGAGGAGAGGAGAGGAGAAGAGAGTCGTGTACAGTGAGGTGAGGAGAGGAGAGTAGAGGAGAAGAGAGGAGGGGATGGGAGGGCAGGGGAGTAGAGGAGAGGAGAGGCTAGGAGAGGAGAGGAGAGGAGCGGAGAGGAGAGGAGGGGAGAGGAGAGGAGAAGAGAGGCGAGGCGAGGCGAGGCGAGGAGAGGCGAGGAGAGGAGAGGAGAGGAGAGGAGAGGAGAGGAGAGGAGAGGAGAGGAGAGGAGAGGAGAGGAGAGGAGAGGAGAAGAGAGGAGAGTAGTGGTGAGGAGAGGAGAGGAGTGGATAGCAATGAAGATTTACTTAAGGAGAGGAGAGAGATGAGAGAAAAGGAGAGAAGATAGGAGTGGACTTCAGAGGAAGAGAGAGGAAAGTAAAGGAGAGTAGAGGAGAGGAGAGGAGAGGAGAGGAGAGGAGAGGAGAGGAGAGGAGAGGAGAGGAGAGGAGAGGAGAGGAGAGGAGAGGAGAGGGGAGGAGAGGAAAGGGGAGGAGAAGAGTGGAGCGTATGGGAGGGGTAGGGAGGGGAGGTGAGGGGAATAGTGGAGAGGAGAGGCTTGGAGAGGAGAGGAGAAGAGCGAAGAGGAGAGGAGAGAAGAGGATAGGAGAGGAGAGGAGTGGAGGGAAGGATATGAATGGGAAGAGAAGAGAAGAGAAGAGAAGAGAAGAGAAGAGAAGAGAAGAGAAGAGAAGAGAAGAGAAGAGAAGAGTCGAATGTGGATATGAGAGTAGAGGAGAGGAGAGTAGGGGAGAGGAGGGGAGAAGAGAGGAGAGGAGAGGAGGGGATAGGAGAAGAGAGGAGAGGAGAGAAGAGGAGAGGAGATGAGAGGAGATGAGAGGAGACGAGAGGAGCAGAGAGGAGAGAAGTGGAGAGGGGAGGAGAGGAGTGGAGAGGAATGGAGATTTATTTAAGGAGAGGAGAGAGGTGAGAGAAAAAGAGAGAAGATAGGAGAGGACTTCAGACGAAAGGAGAGGAAAGGAGAGGAGAGGAGAGGAGAGGAGAGGAGAGGAGAGGAGAGGAGAGGAGAGGAGAGGAGAGGAGAGGAGAGGAGAGGAGAGGAGAGAGGAGCGGATAGGAAAAATAGAGGGGAGTATAAGAGAGGAGTGGAGAGGATTGAGATTTAGTAAAGGAGAGGAGAGAGATGAGAGGTGGGGAACTTGTGGGCAAGGAGTTCGTGCGCTTCCCCCATAGGGTACCCACTGGGTTTGCTTTTCACCCCCAGTCCCCTTACATGCCCCACCTGCTGCCTCTGGGAGTCGGGCTGGCCTTTAGGATTTGGCGTCCAGGGTACCCCCCGCCCCCAGGAATCTCCTATCAGGACCAGGCACAGGCTGATCATTCCTGGGAAGTTTCCCTCTCTATGTTGACAGGCAGCGATTGCTGTGGCGAAGGATGCTAGCGTGGTGCGGGGTGGTGCAGGTGCCCAGTGGCCAAGTTCTGGCCCTCTCCCGAAAAAGGGAAGAGCTACATTGGGCGCTGACATTTTAAATCATGGCTGAGTTTGTTGAGAGGGGCTGTTTGTGTTTCGTTATCCCGTTCTGATTGGCTGCAGTGGTGAGCAGTCTGTGCCCTGGACTCAGACAGTGGAGGGTGGAAGAGGGGAAGGCATCCCCAAGAACCTGGTTGCACCACTTTTTTCACATGGCGAGACTGAGTCAGGCCTGTGGAGACGACGTGACTTTGGTGTCGGTTTCGATTTTTCGGCTCTGGTATGTTCCTTGGGGCCCGCTGTCACTCCTCTTAGCTGGTTCAGGCTGGTGGCAGCCCCCCCATTCACCCCACCTGGCATATGAATAACTGAAGGCCCCCCACTCCCGCCACACTATTCTGGGTGCATGTACTGAGAAACCCAAGGTCTCATGGCTGTGGGCAATGCATCCAATGCGGTCCACCATATCTCAGTCGCACCCAGAGAGGTGTAGGGTTTCAGGAAGCACTGCGCTGGACCAGCAGGGACCATGGGTGTGTCTCCTACAGCAGATTCACCTGCATTTAACATAGGCCTGCTGAAACCAGGCCTTAGGGATGCAGGGTTCGCACGTGTCCTGTGATCTTTGCCAGCAGCCTGAACCTAGGGAACGTCCTTCTGTTCCCCGCTGACTTCTGCTCAAGACACAGAATTGCTGGATCACTTTCTAAGACACTGCCAACACCAGCCCAAACCTCCTAGGAGAGCCGCCAGTCACTTTAAGACAAGCTCCCCACTCCGCCTAAAATTTCCCAGATGCCCAGGACTGCCCGATCCTCCCACAAGTCCCTGCAACATGCTAGACATGCCAGAAACTCCTGCACTTCCTCAAAATACCCTGTACCCAGCAGTACATCCACAAATGTCCTGAAGCTCCTCTAGAACTCTGAATCCCAGCAAGACATACCCAAAACTACTGTACCTCCTCCTCCAAGGCAACGTGCACCCCTACAGGACATCACAAACCTCCAGCACCCAGAGAGGCATAGGGGTTCAGGAAGGGGTTCAGGGTCCACACATGCAGGTCATGCTTGAATCTTCTGAATCTTTTATAGTTATCTTGCACCCCTGCAAGACATGCCCGGATGTCCTGCACCTCCTCCAGACATCATGCAATGCAGAAAGACATTCGCAAACCTCCTGCATCATCTCTAGACACCCTGTACCCCTGCAGGATATGAATAAACCTTCTGCACCTCCTGCAAGACACCCTGCAGCACTGAAGGTCATGCTCAAACATCTTGAACCTCCTCCAAGAGACTATGCACTCCTGCTGGACATTACCGAACATGCTGCAGATATAACAACACCCTGAAACCCAGATGGACATGCCCAAACTTTTGCAGCTCAAGACACCCTGCATCCTGGAAGGTCTTCCACAAACTTCCTGAAACTGTTCTAGACACCGCGCAATCCAGCAGGACATGTCCCAACATCTTCACCTCCTCTAGAAACCCAACACCCCTGCAGGACATTCACAAACTCCTGCAACTCCTATAAACATTATGCAACATTGCAGGACATGCATGAATCTCCTGAACCTCCCTTGGCCCCCGGAACACCAGGAGGACATACCCAAACTCCTGAACCTACTAGAGACACCCTGTCCACATGCAGGACTTTACCGAATTCCCAGCAGCTCTAGACACCCTGCTCCCTTGCAGGACCTGCCTGAAACTCCTGCAACGACTACAAGACAACATGTAGACCTCCAGGAAATTCTGAACGTTCTTCACCTCCTGCAAGGCAACATGCACCCCTGAAAGACATGCCTGAACCTTCTGCACCTCCTCTAGACACCATGCCTACCAGAAAGACTTCCACAAACCTCCTGCAGCTCCTCTAGATCCGGGCACCCCAGAAGGACATGCCCGAACCTCCTGCACCTCAGAAAGAGCACCCTGATCCGTTGAAGTACATGCCAGAAACTTCTGCATCTCCTCTAGGCAGCCTGAAACCATGCAGCACATGCCCAAACTTCCTGAACTTCCTGCAAAACAACGTGCACCCTTACAGGACATTCCTAAATTCCTGAACCCTATCTAGAAAGTCTGCAGCCTGTAGGGCATGCCCAAACCTCCTACACATCCTTCTAGACACCCTATACCCCTGCAGGACTTGCCTGACACTCACTCACCTTCTGCAAGTGTTGGAGTAAAAGGAGCTTAGGTTTATGAGGTTGCACGCATCACAGTGCTCCCAAGTCACTCCCATTCCTTTGTTTCTCTGTAACCACTTCTATGCTCTCTTCCTCAACCAGTTAATCAGCTTTTCCCCTAATCAGAATCTGTTTATTTGTAAGGTCTCATCCTTCTAGGACACTGAACTTGTACTGTAAGTTAATATTGCCTCTCTCCTCTCCTTATGTCTTTTGAGCAGTTTACTTTAATACAATGTCCTTTGCGTATAGATACAGGAAGACAATTCATATTATGCTTTGTAACTTAGGATTTAATTGGCTTTGAATATTATTCACTCCCGGGCATCTGCTTTCTCAACTTAAGCCTCAGTTTCCCTCACTTCCTAGCACCCCAAGGGCAGGGTCCCGACGTGGGACTGGATGGAACCAGGGCAAGCCGGTAAGTTATGTACTACCTTGGCATCGAGATGGGCCAGGCCAAGGGGCCACGATTTTTAACTATATGTTAAGAGTTTGATCATAGGCAAATGCTGTCATGATCCAAAAGTAACGACGAGACTAGGACCCAGCTAGGAATAGGAAAGATATCTGGCCTGAGGACTGCAGTCTGAGATCGAGATGGCCCTAGGAGAGCAATTCTATAAGCTTATAGAATTTCTTACTGTGTCCATATGAAATGATTTATATTATGTATGCTTATATGTTGGTCAGACAAGGAGAGGAGAAACACACCCAGGGAATTCTGTTCTAGGGTGGGTTGATCTGCTAAATGAGAATCTGTCCTAGAAGCAGCTTTCCCATGTGTCCTGACTAGCTTGGATGAGACTGAACATTTCTCCCCTTCAACTACCTTCAGTACATAATTTCAGTATATTGTAAGAGGCAGTTTCCCTTTTCTCTCAGTAATCTCAGGTGCTAGCCAGGCCTGATCTTTGGGATGTAGATTCCTGGCTCTAGGTAGGCTAGTCTTTGGGATGCAAAGCTCAGATACTTGTCTTTGGGATGTAGATTCCAAGCTCTAGCAGACTGGTCTTTGGGGTGCAAATCCAAGTGCTTGTAGCTTGTGAAAGGTTTCAGTCTTGGTTTTGTATCTTCTTTCTGGAGGCCAAGATTACTGGCCTGTGAATGTAAAGAATCAATGTATGTTTTGCCACCTCAATGTTCTTTCTGTAACTCCATTTGATGATATCACTGTATTGCGCCCTTTAGAGGTACCATGATCTATATAAGGAGATTTTCGGGGCTCTCTGGGTGAGCACGTGCTTGAGAGATCCTGGGGCCTCCATGACATACATCTCTTCTGTGTAATAAACTGCTGCTAAAACCAACCAGCCTGGCCCTCGTTTCCTTCCTTGGCCTGACCATCGCCATCCACCTCCCTGCAGTGGGGAAACGGCCTGAGATTACTGAACGCAGGCGGCCGGAGAGATAAACCGCCGCCGTCCCTTTGCCTGTCTTTTTTTGTGTGTTTACACCTGCAAGACACTCTGCGCTCCTCCAGGATATTCTGAACCTTCTGAATATTCTACTATAAATCGTGCACCCACGCACGGCAAGCCCCAAACTACTGCAACTCATTTTGACGCTATGCACCCCAGCAGGACATCTGCAAATGTCCTGCAGCTACTCTAGAACCATGCACCCAAGAAGGACACACTCGGACCGCCTTCACCTCATCCAAAACACTCTGAACCCCTGCAGAACATGTCCGAACTACATATACCTCCTCTAGACACCCTGAAGCCCTGTAGGTCATCCACAAAACTCCTGCACCTCCTCTAAATACCCTACGCCGCTGATAGACATGCCCGAATCTTCTTCACCTCCTGCATGACCTCTTGCAGCCCTGCAAGACATGCTCCATCCTCCTGCACATTGTCTAAACTAACATTCGGCAAGCAGGATATACGCAAACCTACTTCAACTACTCAAGACACCCTGTACCCCTACAACACATACCTCAACCTTCTGCAGCTCCTGAAATACTCTATATGCCCCAAACTCCCGCATATCCTGCAAAACACCATGCAACCCAGGAGTACATCAACACACTTCTGAACCTACTATAGACACCCTGTACACATGCAGGAATTACCCGAAGCTCCTGCAGCTCCTCTCTAACTGTGCACTGTGTACCCCAGAAGGACATGCCCTAACTTCCTGCACCTCCTTCTAGACACAATGCATCCTAGCAGGACATGCATGAACCTCCTGCACCTCCTTCAAGACACCCTACACCCCTTTATGGCATGCGTGAAACTTCATCACCTACTCCAGACACCCTACTTCCCTGCAGAGCATACAAGAATCTCCAGAACCTCCTCCAAGTCACCTGACAAACCTTCCGGACATATCTGAACCTCCTGCACGTCCTCTAGACAGACTGCATCCTGCAAGACATCTGCAAATCTTCTACAGTTCTTCTAGACACCCAGAACCTTGCTGGACATGCCTAAGTTCCTGTCCATCTTCTAGACACTCTTCACCCTGTAGGAAATTCTTAACCTCCTGTACCCCCTGCAAGACAACATCCACCCCTGTAGCCCACGGCTGAGCATACTTTACCACCTGCATGACAAGGTGAACCTCAGGAGGAAATAACCACACTTCTGAACCTACTATAAATACCCCGCACACATGTAGGAAATGCCCGAACCTCCTGCATCTACAAGGCACCCTGAATCTCTGCAGGGTACTCTCAAACCTCCTTCACCTATTCTAGACACCAGATAACCCATCAGGACATGGGAAAACTCCTGCACATACTCTAGACACCCTGCATGCCTGCAGAACATGTCTAAACCTACTGCACCTCCTCTAGACATCCTGCACCCTGCAAGACATGTCCAAAACTACTCTACTTCCTGGAAAGACCGTGCAACCCTGCTGGAAATGCCTGAAACAACTGCACCTCCAGAAGACAACCTACACCCAAGCAGAACATGCCCGAACCTTCTACACTTACTCTAGACACCCTACTCCCCTGCAGAGAATACCAAATCTCCTTCACATCATCTAAACACCCTGTCACCTAGAAGAGTATACACAAAGGTCCTGCACCTACTTCAGACATCCTACAGCCCTGAAAAACATACCAGAATCTCCAGAACCTCCACCAAGACACCTAACACCAATTCATGACATGCCCGAACGTTCTGCCCTGTCTCTAGGCACCCTGCACTGTGGCAGGATATCAGCAAACCTTATGCACCTCCTCTAGACACCCTGCACCCCTACAGGACGTACTTAAACTTCTTCCATTTCCTCCAAGAAACTGTGCACCAGGAACAGTACATGCGTGAGCTTCCTGTACCTCTTCTAGACACTGCATCTCTGTAGTACGTGACCAAACCTCCTGCAAATGTATAGGACAGTATGCACCCCAGGACATAACACATTCTTGAACATACTATAGATACTCTGCACACATGGAGAACTTGCCTGAAACTTCTGCATTTCTCAGACACTCTGGACCCCTGCAGGACATCCTCAAAGATCCTGCACCTGTTCTAAAAACTCCCCACCCCTGTAAAACATACCCCTAACTCCTGCACATCCTTCAACCCCTCCGCTTAGCTGCAATACATGCCAAACCTCCTGCACTTCCTCCAAGACACTCTGAACACTTCCAGGTCATACCTGAACCTCCTCCATCTTCTTCAAGTCACCGTGTACCCCTGTATTCCAACCACCCGCACCTCCTCTACACACCTTGCACCCCTGCAGGTCATCGGAAAACATCCTGCATCTCGTCCAACATATACTGCACCCCTGCTGGTCATCCTCAAACGTCCTTGAATCTCATCTATCCACCCCCAATTGAAAGGAGCTAGAAAGGCTAGGAAGGAGTTAATTAACTTGCAAAATTCCTTTCTGTAAACAGTTCAGCAGCCTTGAGGTTACAAAATTGGATTGAACCCAGTAGATGTGTAAGGTATGGGCTAGAATAAAACATAACTATTTAAAGATAGATAGAGTATTTTGGCCATCCTGGAAACTGAAACTATGTGACCAGGTCAAGAGGTTTGGGTTGAGATACTCCAATAAAAACTGCAAGGAACCCAGCAAAACACGTATTGGCAAAATATGTGCAAGATAACACGTATTGTCAATATGTGGTCTTTGTTCTCAAACTGTGTAAAAGATGACCAGTTTCTGATTTCGAGGCTCCCAGCCTCTGCCCATTATTGGGTACGTTGTGGAGCCCCAGCATGCTGTTCTGAATAAAACCCCGCTTGAATTCCTGCAGGAACGTTGTCTGTCTGTTCTCTCCGTGCCTCCCAGGGTAAGGGGACTCTCGACCCCAACATTTGGCGGTTCCACCGAGATCTGAGGACCCTGCCCTAGGGACGCTGGATTGAGCCGCGGGGTAAGTCAAGGCGCCTCTTTTTGTTTTTCTTCTGGTACCATATATTCTGTCTATATATTCTGTCTATATATTCTGTCTCTCAGATTGGAAGGGGATACTTCTGTATGAGCGCTCAGTGTCAGGAGTAACACTGACCACAGCCCTGGGCGCCAGGAAGCCTCCTATCTGGTAGACTCGGAGAGTCTACATCTGGTGTGTCACCCGACCTCTTGACTCTTTCACTATCCTCTTCTCCTCTACAAAGGGAATTGTGCTTGTGTCATTCTTTCTTACAGGTTGTTTAGGACTTTCTGTTCTGCCGAAAGGCCAACTTTCCCTTGCGGATGGCCATCCGCGGAATCTTTTCATTTGCCTTTGGTTTTACAGGTAAAAGATATAATCTACAGACCAGGAAAACAAGGACATCCTGATCAGGAACCTTATATCCTGGTTTGGGAAGACCTTTGTGAAAATCCTCCCCCCGGGTTAAAGCTTTCCAGGTTCCCTCTGCTCCTCCCCTGGCTCCATCTGTGCCTGTCCCCGCAGCTATCGCTCCTACTGCTCCTGTCTTGGTGGCGTGGCCATCTAGCCATCCACCGCTGTATCCTGCCCTTCCATCCAAAGATCCCCTCCCTGAGTCACAGGATCTCTTACTCGTCGATGAGCCCCCTCCTTATCCGCCTGTCCTGGGACTCTGGCCATTCCCGCCTCCTCTCCCTCCTATTCCTGATCCTCTGCCTCCTGCTGTTGCGGGGCCAGCCGCTGCCCCTCCAGCCCCGGACTCATCAACCCCCGGACCTGCGTCCCGGAGTCGGAGTAGGGAGGCCAGAGCAGCCGGCAGCTCCTCCGAGTCTGACGCAGTTATCTTACCCCTCCGTTCTTATGGCCCTGAGAGTCCTGATGGGGATGGGGGACGGACGAGTACTCCCCACTCCGGCGACCTGACTGGGAACCCAATACATCTGAAGGTAGGAGACATCTACAGATCTCACTCCAGACTCTAGCTGCGGGTCTCCGGGAGACAGGGTGTAAGCCCACCAATTTGGCTCAGGTGAGGAGAGTTACACAGGTGCAGGACGAGAGTCCAGGCTGTGTTCTTAGATCCCACTGCGGTGGAGCACCAGGCTGAAATCAGGAGTAGAAATTCTAGAGAAGTTAGTGATATGCAACCCAGTGATTTAATAAATGCAGTTGTTTTTTGGAACCTGTTAGACAAGGGTTAAATGAAGATATCTCATCAGAAGGTTGAGCCAACAGAGAGAGCAGAATTCTCAATCTAAATTTCTTGGTAGAAGAACTTTAATGATTATGTGATTAACAGTTGAAATCCTTTTGAACTTAAGAATCTGTACTATCCAGGAAGAGCTATGGAACTAGAGCTTGAACAGATCCTTTCAGGACACTGAACTTGTATTGTAAATTGTGAGTCGATCTGCTAAGTGAGAATCTGTCCTAGAAGAATGTCCTGACTAGTTTGGATGAAGCTAAACATTTTTCCCTTTCAAACTTCCTTCAGTAAATAATTTCAGTATACTGCAAGAGGCAGCTTCCCTTATCTCACAGAGCAGATCTCAGGTGCTAGCCAGACCAGATCTTTGGGATGTAGATGCCAGGCTGCAGGCAGGCTGATCTTTGAGCAACTAAGATCAAGCAACCTGGCCATAAGGTTCCTTCCTTTTCCTGCCCATCGCCATCCACTTCCCTGGAGTGGGGGAAACTACCAAACGCGGGCGGAGGGAAAGATAGATTGCTGCCATCCTTTTTGTGTTCCCACAGGAATTCAAATATTTTCTTATGCTGATATCAAAGTTTGGAAAATCCAAAGGGCTTTTTCTGTGTCTGAAAGCATGTTTGTAATTTTGTGGAATTTTAAAAAATATCTGGTATAGAAAGCTCATGATTTTAAATGATTAAGGTAAATTGGTTTCAAAGTTTGTCCTACTAGTGCTCTATCTGATCTCTGAAACTCTTGGTAAATAAAACTTCTAGAGCTACTTAGCAATAAGTTGTATTGAATTAGTATCAGATGTCAGCCTGACAAATTGAAGCCATAGCATTGCACCTTGGTGTGAATATAAGAATGGAGAATTGCATGGAAAATGTGGGAAATTTTACTATGTTGTTAATCAGCCTGTCTAGTGCTTAAAAATGCATGCTATTATTTCGATAATTTTATTTCATTCCAAGCTTTGTCTCCAGGTATCAACCTAGTCCTGACCTGAGAGCTTTGTACCTAAGTGTGAAATCCTTTCTGTTTCATGATAATCTATGGGTGTTTTAATCTTTTTGTGTTTGTGTTTTCCTGTAAATCAGATTTTAAGATGTCTCCTGGTTAATTTCTAATGTAAAGTGATCTTTTGCCCAGTAAATATACCTTGTAAGAGCTTTAATTGTGAGCGTTTTTAAGACTCTTTGAATATCTATGGAAGCACCACAGAGTACAGTTTTGTCATGTTAAGTGAGATGGTTGGTAACTTGTGTCTAAATTTGGGAGATCGCATTGTGTATGTCATAAGTCAGAAAGATATGGATGGAGATATCGTCAGTGGGAAAAAGGAAAGGAATCCTGTTAAATTGAAGATGGTTTTGAAAGTTTGGCCAGTGCGTGGGGCGGGACAGAGGGGCTGGACCCAGGCGAAGCTCTCCAAGCTGCCGCGGTGGAGGCCGTGCCGCGGTCATGTCCGAGGAGCCGAGCGCCCTGCCCTGGTCCATCAACAGGGACGACTACGAGCTGCAGGAGGTGATCAGGAGTGGGAAAACAGAATGAAGGTTAAGAAATGTGTAGAAGGCTTGAGTATGTGAAAAAATGTGTGTGTAGGTTTGAGGTTGTGTTTTAAGAAAAGGAACTGATCAAACTGTGTTATTATAAGAAACTTTAAATTACACCTTGTTCTAGTGCCTTTTTGGTAAGTTCTACGGAAAAGATATTGGACAGATTGTCCAGACTCGTGGTACAGTGCTCTTAGAAAATGGGAAGTCAAGGTTTAAACATGATGTTAAATGGGAAGTCAAGGTTAAAAAATTCTGCTAATTTGTAACCTTTATCGCTACAGATTTAAGCTTCTTTTGACTAGGACCCACGGCAAATGAGTTTATTACACCTCACTGTGAGTAAGGTGAAAAGCTTGCTTTTCTCTTCTTTTGTACCTTCAGCTGTTTTTGGTGCTTCATGGCACTATGTTGGTTTGCATAAATCCAGATAAGTATTTCCTCTCTGTATTAGGGTCTACCCCTCATGCAGACAGGAAAAACCAGCTATGGGACCCCAAAGCCCTTTTCCAAGGAAACAGTCAGGGGATCTGTCTAAATAACAGGAGCAGGGACTTAACAGGTACTGTTTCAAGTAACCTACAAACCTCAGGGTGACCCTAGAGGCAGGCCAACTCAAGGAAAGACTGGAAGTCATCATTGCTATGGAGGAATCTAGGTTAACTCAGTCCGGACCTACTCTCAGCGTCAAAGATTTCTCCCACCCCTGAAGAAGGGATGGGATGGACTCCTTTCTGCCAGGGCCTCTCTGTGGAAAATGAGGCCCAAAGCCACATCCAGTTCAACTTGAAGGCTCAAGGCCATCCAGTTCATCGCGGGACATCTTATGGCCAGGCCTGGGTAACTCTGACGTGCCAGATAAAATTAATGCCATTATTGGTGTTTCTCCTGTCGTTAGCTGGCCCCAGGACTTTGCAGTAAATAATGGGGTATCCCAAATGGAGAGTACTCTAATCTTGCTGTGTTTATGCAAAAGGACAAGCCAGGTTTGTTAAGCTATCTGGCAAAGTTTTAAAATGAAGGTGGAGAGAAAACCATGTTTCTGTAACTTGTTTCTTGTAAGAATCAGATTCTAATTCTACAGAGGTGATTGGGTAAATGTGTGAATTGGCCAATGTTGCTTTGGTTTCTGTTGCTTTAACTCTTTTTAAGACTGCATCGAGAAATCTCTAACATCCCTGTCCAAGATAGTCTTTCAAAACCGGAGAGGACTCGACCTTCGACCTCTTGTTCTCAAGAACGAAGAGCTCTGCGCTGCTCTGGCGGAGGAATGCTGTTTCTACGCTAACCACCCTGAGGTTGTCAGAGACTCTATAGTGAAGGTGTCAGTGGCGGTGGCAGCGTTGGCAAGCAGGCGGCGTTGCTGGGACTGTTTTGCACTGGGGCCAGCATCAGGATGTCCTCTCCAATGGCTGTGCTACTGCATTGAGTGTATACTCGATTTCATGTGTATGTCACAGTAAACAAAACCAAACTTTTTTCTGTTTAGTTGCCTGGGGAAGAAGTCTGCTGGGTGGGCAGCGTTAGGATTGGAACAACGAAGAAAAGTGAGGGAGTCCCAAGAAGGGTGGTTTGAATCCTGGTTTAATCAGTCACCCTGGTTAGCAACTCTAGCTGGACCACTCTTAATACTCCTAACTCTGTTTACCTTGGGACCATGTATCCTCAATAAATTAGTTATGTTTGTTAAGGAACGAATTAATTTTATCCAATTGCTAGTGCTGAGACAGCAGTATCAGACTTTACCCATGAGGAAGAAATTGCTACCTAAGAATATCTCTAGGATTAGAGATATGCACAAGAAGAAGTGGGGAATGAAAGGAGCTAGAAAGGCTAGGAAGGAGTTAATTAACTTGCAAAATTCCTTTCTGTAAACAGTTCAGCAGCCTTGAAGTTACAAAATTGGATTGAACCCAGTAGATGTGTAAGGTAAGGTAAAGGTAAAGGCCCTCCCGTTGATCGTCGATTTGCTCGAGTGGGCCCAGTAACGTCTCCATTGGAGACTTTGTTGTTACTGTGTCTGGCATATTGAATACGTCACGGGGAGCTTGCCAGGCTCTGCCGTGCGGGCAAGATACTCTCGGTAGCTTGCCGGGCTCTCCGAGAGGGGCGGAGGAATCGAACTCGGGTCAGCCATGTTGGCCGCTTGTACGGCAAACGCCCTACCGCTGTAAGGTATGGGCTAGAATAAGACATAACTATTTAAAGATAGATAGAGTGTTTTGGCCATCCTGGAAACTGAAACTATGTGACCAGGTCAAGAAGTTTGGGTTGAGATACTCTAAGTAAAACCGCAAGGAACCCAGCAAAACACGTATTGGCAAAATATGTGCAAGATAACACGTATTGGCAATATGTGGTCTTTGTTCTCAAACTGTATAAAAGATGACCAGTTTCTGAGTTCGAGGCTCCCAGCCTCTGCCCGTTCTTGGGTATGCTGTGGAGCCCCAACATGCTGGTCTGAATAAAACCCCGCTTGAATTCCTGCAGGAACGTTGTCTGTCTGTTCTCTCCGTGCCTCCCAGGGTAAGGGGACTCTCGACCCCAAAACAATAAACACCTCCCACAATTTCCTCCTAGGTTACCACCCTAGCACAGGACACCCTCAAACTTCCTCCACCACCCGCTGCACCTAACCTCCAACACCTCCTAAAGCTTCTTGCAGACATCTTGCACCGCTTCCAGAGTCCTCCCAGATCTCCACCCCCTCCAGGACCCTCTGGACCTGCTCAATCTCCCTTAGAACCCTCCCAGACCTCCAGACCTCTTCCCCACCCCACCAGGACCCATGTTGGGGTATGCAGCTACTTCCAGGAAAAGAACAAGGGGCCCATGTTTTCTTCCCAGGCCTTACTACCTATGGGGGAGTTAGAAAGTTACAACACAGATTTGCAATTTTCATAAATTTATTTATTCCACCAAAAATATTCCATATATTTTTAACCCCAGAAATACATTAGTAACAAAGTACATAAATAAGCAAAGTTGTAATACATGTAGTCATTGTGGGTGACTAACTTTCTGGACCTGGCTGCTCCTTACACTGAGGGGGTCTCTGGTTTCTCTTATGTACCAGGGTTCTCATGGGGGACCATTGCTATCCATGTCAGGAAGATGGAACAGAGTGTGTTGTACGCTTGGAGGTCTGTGCTCGTTTCCCCAAACAGATTTTGCCCAGCAGTGGCAAGGGCTGCCAAAATATTGCTAGGCACAGCCTCAACCAGGCCACAGTCCTCGATGGGATTAACAGTGCACACAGCAGATGCGAAAGTACCATTAGGCACGACCTCAGCCGTGGGATTAGCATTTTCCACTGCAGAAGGTACCAGAATATTGCCAGGCACGTGAGGCCCACATTCCTCAATTAAAGTAAAGTTTTCAATGGCACTAGGCATTCCCCGCCCCCCGCGGGGCATCTACCTCCGTGGAATTAAAATTTTTCCAAGCAATTGAAAAAATATCAACAATTGAGTCGCAATCAAGACGACAGCTGTCCTCAGTGAAAGGAACATTCTGCAGGGCAGATGGGAAGGCTGTGCTACTCGACACGCCCTCCTCAGGGGGTTTGCTGTCCTCAGTAAATTGAACCTTCTGCATGACAGATGGGAAGGCCGAGCTGCTTGACACACCCTCATCCTGGGAGTTCTCCTCCTCCTCCTGTTCCTCCTCCTCCTCCTCCTCCTCCATCTATTCCTCCTCAGTAACCTCGTTGTTCTCCAAACCAGGAAGCACCACAGCAGAGCTAAGGACACCCTCAATCTCCCTGGTCAAGGCAACGATTTCCTCAGCTGATGGGAACAGAACAATGCTGGGCGACCCCTGCCCGTGAGGCCTGGCCTCCTCGCTGGAAGGGAACTGCAGATCGCTAGGCCTGTCCTGGGTGTCACAAGCATCGTCCTCACTGGAACAGGTCTTGTTCTCGGCCAAAAGGTCAGGGGGTCCTTCAAGTCACTGCTGCAGTCCCAGTCAGGTTCGGTGACAGGGTGAAGCTGTGGGGAGCAGCACGTGGGCTCCATCCTCCTCCTCCTGGTCTGGGCGGCGGGGGGCCTCTCGCGGCCCTTGCGACGGATGTTGTTCATCAACTGTGGCTGATCTCGCTGGAAGTTGTGGTTCCGGTATGCCTGCGGGGAAACGTGGTGCAGGCTCACATACACAACAGGGTGCAAGGCCTATCTTGACCCCTTCACACACATTCCTGCCAAGTCCTAATCCACAGCCCCTTTCCTCTTAGCTCTGTGAGGTCATATTATATTTACACTATCTGTAACATTGACTACCAATTAAATTTCAATATCGAATAGGATTAGCACCTCTCTATAATGTAATCGATAATATCAATGTTCGATACCAATTTCTTAAGACATATAATTTATATAAAAACAAATAATATATTCAAAGTTAATATGAACATGAATGGTTAATGCATTGTTTATGAACCACTGTCACTGTCCTCCCATTGTTCATCGATTTGCTTGAGCGGACCCAGTACTGTGTCCATCGTGACACTTGTTACTGTGTTTGCCATATCGAATACCTGACGGGGAGCTTGTCAGGCTTTGCCGTGCAGGCAGGATACTCTTGGGCAGAGCCTGAAAGCTTTCTGTGATGTATTCAATATGCCAAACACAGTAACAACAAATCTCAAAATGAAGATGTTACTAGGACCGCTTGAGCACATCCATTAACAACAGGAGGACAGTGCTACAGTGCTGAGATCATATGAAATATAATTTTATGGCCAGAGCGATATCACAGCGTGTAGGTCGTTTGCCTTGCACGTAGCCAACATGGTCCAACCGAGTTCGATTCCTCCATCCCTTTTCTAGAGCCCAACAAGCTACCAAGAGTATCTCGCCCGCATGGCAAAGCTGGCAAGCTACACATGACGTATTCGATATGCCAAACACAGTAACAAGTCTCACGATGGAGATGTTACTGGGCTTGCTCGAGCAAATCGATGAATAATGGAAGGACTGTGACCATGACCGTTATATTAGCACAGCGGGTAGGGCGTTCGCCTTACAAGCGGCCAACATGGCCGACCCTAGTTCGATTCCTCCGCCCCTCTCGGAGAGCCCGGCAAGCTACCGAGAGTATTCGATATGCCAGACAGAGTAACAACAAAGTCTCCAATGGAGACGTTACTGGGCCCGCTCGAGCAAATCGACGATCAATGGGAGGGCCTTTACCTTATATTTTACACTAAAATAATTCAAAATAGCATTTATGTCTTTACAAAATTAATTCATGGTGATGTAAATATTAATCATTAATAGATTGCTTCATTCATATACTATATTATATTAAATTTATTTATATTTTACAGCATCTGAAACTTAACTGTAATATAAATACAATTAAGTGATTTATTAGTAATTGAATTACATTCAATTAATAATAATGGAATTAGGGGAAATAGCTATTAGTTATTAATATCAAAATTGAATGCTATTGTATTTATATTGATATAAAAAGTTCATATAAATTTGCATTACTATACTATTAAAAACAAAATTGAATCACATTTTAATGCATATAAATATAATTGAATGATTTATTATTTACTGTTTTATAAAATCAACTATTGATTAGGAATTTAATCGAATATAATAAAAGTTTGAATGTAATAGAATAAATTAAAATGTAATGTAAATAATATTAATTTATTATAATTGTATTTATTAAAATATTGAAATTGGCTAAAATATATCAAACATATATTTTATTTTAATCCACAATATATCAAATATATTTTAATTTTAACTGATAAAAAGATAAATTAATAACTTATCAAAATAATTTTCATAATATTTGTAATAAATACAAGTGAGAAATAATATCAATTTTAAAATTAAACATTGTATTAAATAATTATATATTAATAAAATAAATTATTTCTTTAAATACTTAACTATTTACATATTTAAATATTTAAATAATTAATTAAATAAAACTTGATAATCAATATGTTTATAAAAATGAATTATATTTTACTTTAATATAGTAATTATATATCATGAAACGTATATACAGCATATGACATGAAATTATTGAGCAATACTTACATTTAAATAAATAAGAAATACTATTAAATATGTATTACCAACCTATTAAGCATGAATACTTTTAACAATTTATAGTTACATTAATATAAATTAGTTTATATTGATGTACATAATTATTACTTATTACATAAAGATACTACACAATAGAATTAATTTCTTCACAAAATTAATTCATGGTAATATAAATATTAATCATTAATAGCTTGTTTCATTTATATTCTGTTACATTTAATTTACTTATATTTTACAACATCTGAAACTTTACTTAACTGTAATATAAATACAATCAAGTGATTTATTATTCTTTCAATCACATTCAATTGACAAAAATAGAATTAGGGGGAAATTATTTTTAGTTATTAGTATATCAATTGAATATGTATTCTTATTGATATAAACATTTCATATAAATTTGTATTACTATACTATTAATAGCACAAGTAAATCACATTTTATTGCATATAAATAAAATTAAATGGTTTATTATTTCTTGATTTATAAAATCAACTATTGATTAGCATTTAAATTGCAGATAATAAATGTATGAATGTAATAGAGAAAATTGTAAATAATATTTATTGATTATAATTGTTTTTACTAAAATTTTGAAATTATCCCAAACATGTCTAACTTATATTTTATTTTATTTAAAAAATATAAAAATATTCACTTAATTTTAATCAGTTACAAGATAAATTAATAATTTTATCAACATAATTTTCATCATATTTGTAATAATGACAAAAGTGAAACAATATTAATATTAAAATCAAATATTAAATTAAAATCAATATACTTTAATTGACTCAGGTATATTCACTAACTTAATTATGATTATTTCATTATACTCATGTTACAATTAAATCGCTTACTATAACAAATTAAATATGAATGTAAGTTATTAATTTTATTGTTATCAATATAACCATATTTAATTTTAATCAACTATTATGCATTAACATTTTCTAAGTGTTCATTAATACTGGAACATCTTAATCTTACTTTACATTAACAGGAATTCAATTATTAATGAATTGTAATTTTACAAATTAATGTAAATCATTTAAGTATATTCCTTTTACTGTCAAAGTAAACTAAATATAAATTGTAACTAAATTTTGCATTTATTGGTATTTTGAAATAAATATGTAGCAAATCATTTATATATTTTACTTGATCACTTGATCACTTATCACTTGACTTCCCGTCAATCGTCAATTTGCTCTAGCGGGCTCCAGTAATGTCTCCATTTGTCCCTGTTGCGTGCTAGTGTAGCCCAATGGCATCTGTTCGCTCTGGGAACATGAAGAGCCTCAAACCGATCGTTCATGATCTTGACGAAGAAGTCTGACCACCTGGTAGGTGGGCGGCCACGCGGTCTTTTGACATCCCGTGGAATCCAGTCGGTAACAGCTCTAGTCCAGCGGTCATCTTTAAATCTCATTACGTGACCAACCCATCTGATTTTTGACACCTTGGCAAACGAGACAGCATCCCTGATTCTTGATCGTCGACGGTGGTCGGAACTCTGGATTCTTTCTCTCATTTGAGTGAAACGTGATACTCCAAGCATAGCTCTTTCAATTCCTCTTTGGGAGATCCTAATAGCTTTCTCATCCTGTTTGCATAGGGCCCAGGTCTCTGAGGCGTATGTTAATACAGGAAGAAAAGTGGAATCAAAGAGATGTGCCTGGAGGCGGAGGTTCTTCGTCCTCTTAGCTATTTCTTCGACCCTCTTGAAGGTGTTCTAAGCCACTCTCTTCCTCCTGCACAGCTCAGGTGCCAGGTCATCCGGAACTATTCGGCTTTTGGCAGAAAGCCCTCCAGATTTAATTAGTAAAATTTCAGAAATCCAAAATTGTGCAGATGCTAGTGTGGTCCCGGGATAAGATGTGATATTCATAAACAGCAATAGAAGAGAAATTATTTCATGATGTCTTTTCAGCAGGTTTGATTGTTGGGGGAAATTCCAAATAATAATGGTGCATCCATTTTTGAAATAATAAATGTGATCAAAAAAGAGAGAGACTTTAGTGGAAATCATCTGCCTCATAGGCACAGGAGGAGTGGAATGGGGTGTATGTTGGGGGTTTTGGTGAGGGGAACTATGCACTGGTGAAGGGATGGGGGTTTGATCATTGTATGACTGAGACTTAAACCTGAAAGCTTTGTAATTGTTCTTGAGGTGATTCAATAAATATTTTCAAAAAATAGCCAATAAGATCAAGAAAAGATACCCAACAGCAATGAATATCAGTGATTGAAACCAAAACCACAGAGACACTTCATACCCATTTATACGTCAACTACTACAAAATCTGTTGGTGAAGATGTGTAGTCGAGAACCTCTAGAGGGACAAGCAATCATCCAGCGGGGAGGGTGTTTGCCTTGCACTTAGCCGACCCGCGTCAATCTCCAGCATCCCATATAGTCTGCCGAGCACTGCCAGGAGTGATTCCTGGGTGAAGAGCTAGGAGGAAAACCCCTGAGCATCGTCGGGTGTGACCCCAAAAGAGAAAAATGCTTATATATTGCTGATGAGAATTCAAGATCGCATATTGAACTAGCAATTCAACTTTTATGCCTCTTGTCAAAGGAATTGAAAAAGTGTTGGGTGTGAATTTAACTGCTGGCAGTTGTAGTAAGAAGGAACTGTCTTGACTTGGCCATCCTTAGGGGGAGGGGATGAAAAACAAACATCGTGTTCCAGAGCCTTGCATGTGATGCCTGGGCACCTCACCCCCCAAATCCCGGTGATCATTAGAAGTTCCTGCAGCTTTCTACTATCAGCTAGGGGCCGCTTCGTTCAGATGCATCAGTGTAACTTGCCTCTGTGTTCAGAGTACACGTTCTGAAATCATCACGAAAACCTGTACAAAAAAAGAAACAAGGAATTGTGTAGCTCCAATCCATTACCCCACAAAAGAAAAGAGCCCCCCAAATAGCCTGTGACCTTATCAACGTAGCTTTGAAAGTCAGAACTGCAGCCCAGCTTAGCTGCTTTCCATGCCTCTTTTTCTCACTGTAAGTTTCTATTCCCCTTCAGCTCTTGTTTCTTCCTTCAGCATCCCACGGCACTGACACAGGTGTAACCAACTACTGGATGGCCCAACCAGAAACCTGTGTGTCACCCATGGCACATGTGTCTCCTTCAGTTCCAACTCCCTAGTCATCTCCAAGTCTTAGAAATTCCTCAAATCAATTTATTTCTCCCTACCTCCACTATTTTTGTTCATTGAGGTAACAAAGACAGAGGTCCCATTGTTCAGAGTCAGCATTTCAGAAACTAGAACACTAGAACAAAGTTTCTGTCCTCAAGAATCATTCTGATGTGAAAACTATGTGTGCATGTATGTGTGACAAAAAGATGGAAAGAGAGATGGTGAGTGAGCAAGAGATAGAGTAGGGAGAAGAGAGGGAGTGAGAGACACACACATTTATGAGAAGCAAGTAATGAATAAAACAGTCATGAAATATCAATCTATGACTGGAAGTTTAATTTGTACTGTGGAAATATATGAATTATATGGTATATGAGTTATACCTAAGAAAAACTAAAGCCTCCACATGAGTACCAATGCCTTTCACATTGAAGAGGGTGTTGTGAACACCATTTTCTTTTTATTTTCTCTTTTACCACTTTCTACTATATATATTTAAATGTTTTATATAAAACAATGTCACTTAGTTCCACCCAAGTTTTAAGCTTTTTCTTCAGGTTAAATTTTTAAACTAATATGCCTACTTAAAGTAAATAGTTAGATGAGTTTTGATAAATACAAATGCTAAGTAATCTGCACCAAAATCAAGTCAGAAAACATTTCTCGAACTTCATGAAATTCTTCCATTCCATTTCCCTCTTAAATTTCCTTTAAATCAGGGCTGGAGCAATAGCACAGCGGGTAGGGCGTTGGCCTTGCACATGTTCTACCCGGTTTGACTCCCAGCATCACATATGGTCCACTGAGCACTGCCAGGGGTAATTCCTGAGTGCAGAGCCAGGAGTAACCGCTGTGCATTGCCAGGTGTGACACAAAAACGAATGTAAATAAATAAATAAATAAATAAATAAATTTCCTTCAAATCAATTACCGGTGAAGCCTTCAGGGTCAGGTAAATGAGATCCATTGTAATTACTGGTTTTGGCATATTGAATACACAATGGATAGCTTGCCAGGCTCTGCCGTGTGGGCAGAATACTCTCGGTAGCTTGCCAATCTTTCCGAGAGGGATAGAGGCTTTGATTCTGTTGAGATGGAAGCGGTCATTGAAGACCTAGCCAATCAGGGCATTCAAGCTCAATACATCAAGATCATCTGTGAGCTGTATTGCGGATTCACTACCAGGATTTCACCATTTTACAAAGAACTAATCATCGATGTCAAGAGAGGGATTTGGCAGGGTGATATCATTTCACCAAAACTCTTCAGTGCCACCCTCTAGAACATCATGCGACGACTGGAATGGGAAGGAATGGGAGTGAAGATAGATGGTACAACTATCTACACCACCTCTGCTTTGCTGATGACATTGTTTTAATAATGGGAGTGAAGATAGATGGTACAACTATCTACACCACCTCTGCTTTGCTGATGACATTGTTTTAATAATGGGAGTGAAGATAGATGGTACAACTATCTACACCACCTCTGCTTTGCTGATGACATTGTTTTAATAACACCAAACATCAGCCAAGTGGCACAAATGCTGGCCGACTTGACCGTGAGTGTGGAAAGGTCGGATTACAGCTGAATCTTAGGAAGACAATGTTTATGAGAAACAGCCTCATTCCTGACGCCCCATTCGCTCTCAACGGAACGACCAGATACGAATGCAACAGCTATGTGTACCAAGGTCGAGAAGTCAACATGACAAATGACCTGGCACCCGAGCTGTGCAGGAGGAAGAGAGCGGCTTGGAACGCCTTCAAGAGCGTCGAAGAAATAGCTAAGAGGAAGAAGAACCTCTGGCTCCAGGCACATCTCTTTTATTCCACTTTTCTTTCTGCATTAACATATGCCTCAGAGACCTGGGCCCTACGCAAACAAGATGAGAACGCCATTCAGGTCTCCCAAAGAAGAATAGAAAGAGCTATGCTTGGAATATCATGTTTCACTCAAATGAGAGAAAGAATCCGGAGTTCCAACCACCGTCGATGATCAAGAATCAGGGATGCTGTCTCGTTTGCCAAGGTGTCAAAAATCAGATGGGTTGGTCACGTAATGAGATTTAAAGATGACCGCTGGACTAGAGCTGTTACTGACTGGATTCCACGGGATGTCAAAAGACCGCGTGGCCGCCCACCTACCAGATGGTCAGACTTCTTCATCAAGATCATGAATGATCGGTTTGAGGCTCTTCATGTTCCTAGAGCGAACAGACACCATTGGGCCACACTAGCACGCGACAGGGACAAATGAAGACGTTACTGGCGCCCGCTCGAGCAAATCGATGATTAACGGGAAGTTAAGTGTGATTAAGTGAAATCAATTACTATTCTGATTTCAATCATTTTAGACTAGTTTTACAGGCTATACTATTTTATCTAGTATTCATACTTTTGCATAAGTATCCCTGCCCTTTCAAGTTTTTGAGATGAAATGTTGTGTCATATGTAATAGCGTTGATGCATTTCATTGCATAGGGACACCACAATGTGCTTCACCATTTTCTAGTTAAAATATTTTTGTGTTATTCCCATTTTTGTCTACAACCTTGATATGAACATTTTTACATGCTTATACAAATAATTTTTAGATCCATATTTATTTTGGAGGAAATACCCAGAAGTATTTATGGGCCATAGAATCGGTGTGTGTTTAAAAATTGACTGTGGTTATGTAAAGTACAAAACGATTTCTATGAAGAAATAATTGAAAATGCTTCCAGGAAACAAACCTGTTAGAGTTAAGGAAAGAGGGAAGAGAGAAAACAGCAAGAGACTTGGAACGTTATTCTTTTGCAATAGAGATTTTCTCAAAGAACAGAAACTTCCTGAAAGAAGAAATACAAATGGCTAAAAGGCACATACAAAAACGCTCTACATCACGAATCATCAGGGAGATGCAAATCAAAACAAGAATGAGATATCATATCACACCACAGAGACTGGCACCCATGAAAAGAACAAGAGCAAGCAATGCTGGTGCAGATGCAGGGAAAATGGGACTCTCCTTCACTGTTAGTGAGAGTGCCGACTGGGCCAGTTATTTTGGAAAACAATATGGGAGTTCCTCAAAAAACTAGAAAATGAGCTTCCATACGGTCCAATCATTACAATGCTGGGGTCCAAAAAACACATTGCAGAAAGGCCATCTTTATTTGTATGTTCATGCACAACAGTCAGAATGTGGAAACAAACCGAGTGCCCAAGGACTGGTCAAAGAAACAATGGTGCATTTACACATCGGAATACTACGCAGCTTTTAGGAAAAGTGAGGTGAAAAAATTACTTTATAAATGGATGGACATAAATACTATCATACTGAGTAAAATCTGAAGGAGAGGGATAGACAGAGAATGATTATACTCATTTGCGGATATGAAAAGCATGATACGAGACTAATATTCAAGGAGAGTAGAAATGAGTCGGGAGGACAGTCCAATGTAGATAGATTGCCATGAGTATTGGTGTGGCAGGCAGTTACGATATGAAGTATCACTATGATAATGATAGTAGGAAATGATAAGTCTGGATAAGAACCGAGTGATGAAAGTAGGTAATGGGTTATACATGATAACTTTTCAGTAACTGTATTGTAAACCATAATGCACAGGAGAGGAGAGAAGAGGAGAGGAGAGGAGAGGAGCGGAGAGGAGAGGAGAGGAGAGGAGAGGAGAGGAGAGGAGAGGAGAGGAGAGGAGAGGAGATAGAGTAGAGGCGAGGATAGGAGAGGATATAGAGGAGAGGAGATAGAGGAGAGGAGAGAAGAGAAGAGGAGGGGATATGAAAGGAGAGATCAGTAGAGCAGAAGAGAGGAGAGGAGAGTAGCGGGAAGGGGAAGGGAAGGGAGAGGAGGGGAGGGGAGGGGAGAAGTGTGTACCATTGAGGGAGGTTAGTGGGTGTGGGAGGGAGGGGAACTGTGGACATTTATGGTGGGAAATATGTACTGGTGAAGTGATGGGTGTTGGAAGATTGTATGACTGTAGCCTAAACATGAACAACTTTGTGATTCATTTAACAATTCAGTTTAAAAAGTTTTGACCCTTTTTGAAAAGAAACTACACAAGTAGACAAATACTTGCCTCTGTTTTATGATATCACTATCTCCAGTAATATATATTTCAATGATATATATGTTTGGCTTCTCTTCACACAGGTCAGATGGCAAATGACCAGTTGTGTTATATTACCTGGTGCGCTGTCTCCCCTATACTTCCTCCTCAACAGTACTAGCCATATCATGTAGAAAGAGAGTATGGGGAATATTTTCTGCCAGGGAGGCAGGGAGATGGTGGAAATGGCAGGTATGTGCACTGGTGAAGGGATGGGTGTTTTATCATTGTGTGATTGTTACTCAAACATGAAAGCTTGTAACTACCTCACGGTGATTCAATAAAAAGTTCTTTAAAAAAAGAATCTATGGATGTTAAGTCAACTATAAAAAGATGGTTAGGGTCGGAGACATAATACAGGGCAAAGGCGGTTGCCATGCATATCGCCAGCCCTGGTTTAAATCCGGCGCACTGAAAGTAGTTGCCTCAATACTGCCAGTAGCACATCTATTGTGTCCCAAACCACATACACATGTCCTTCTCACGCATGTCTTTTCTTTCCATCCCTTCTGTCCTGTCTCATGTCCTCCCTCTCTCCCTCCCATAACAAAATTCACAGAGATAAGCAAGTTTACATACAAAAGACTTTTATTTTTACCATCTGAAGGCACCTGATTTCTTGGAAGTTTGGTGTCTGAACACTGTCTTCTTGGAAAGGGTAGAAATCACAGTTGCAAACGTATTGGAACATTTTTGTTTTCACTTTGAAGAGCTTTGCTGCTCAGTGTCACCTGAAGATGATGGCACTGAAGAAAAGGTGTCTGACCACCTATCAAATTGGGGGCACTTAGCAGCCCTCGGAGTGGTGAAGTTCTTGTAGTTTGCAGGGGGCAGCTGAAGTATGGAGGCTTGACCTGCCTCCATCAACCTGAGGCAGTGATAGCAAATCAGTGGCCTATTGAGAACTGAAATCGGGGGTGGGTAGTAACTATCATCAGAGGCATTTCCCACATTTCCCTTCGAGGACTTTTTCGGCTTCTTCTGGTTGAGTACCTGCAGTGAAAACAGAGTGAGGCTAAAGCACTAGACTGGGGAAGAGGGTGTGGAGATATGGGGAACAGAGGCTCCATGGAAAGGATGTTGGAGTAGGAGAGGGCATACCAGGCAAGGACAGGGCAGTAGGCTCGGGGAAGAGGAACAGCTCGGGTAATCCCGTCTCACCTTGGGCCCCTGGTCTTTGGGTGGGGTTGAACCGGAAGCCTTCTTCTGCCCTCCACCTCGGGCATTGGAAAAGGGCTGGCTCATCTGGAGCTGGAGCTTTCTCCTGGCCGTTGCTCCTCAAGGACTCTACCCGTATATCTGCAGCTGCCTAAATGTCCCCTTTCATGCACCTGGGCTGTGATTGGTCAGCAAGGGGCGGTTCCAGTCAATGGGAGAACTCGGAACCTTTGACATCACAAAGAGCAAGTCTGACATATGCGTGTGGCAAAGTTCCAATGCACTGATGCAGCCTCTGAGTCTCGGCCTGTACCACTCTGCCACCACCCCGTGGGAGGGGACGTGGGGAGGGTTGTGGGGATGCAGCAAAGCCTCTGGTTCTTCACCACAGGGCTGATATCCAGACTTGGGATTTAGCAGTATAGGGGTGATGAGGGAGACATTCCCACATGTAAATCTGTCTGGATTTGGGGCATGGAAGAAAAACCCTAAAACTGATGAGGTCCCATTGTGTGTGTGTGTGGGGGGGGGTGGATGGAGTCCTTCACCATTTCTTACAGAAATGGAGTTCTGTATGAGTTTTCTTCATAAAGATCATGTATGTATTTTAGTAAATCCTCCCCTCCCCCAAGTATTATTATTCTGGTAGCATCCTTTTGGTGAATTATCCTTTGTAATGACTGGTAAATGTGCTCATTGCTGATGTCGCAGAAGGAATTGACTGTACGTTAAACTTAGGTGTAGCAAGTTTACTTATTAGGGGAGATGAGTGTATAAGGTTTTACTTCTGGAGGAACTGTGCTTGTGTGGGGCCACACCTGTGGTGCTCAGGGCTGAACTCCACTAAATCCCAGACCTCTCCAGACCTCCTCCAGACCCTACAATCCTCCAAGACCTCTCCACCTCACTCCTCGAAAACGTCCCCAGACCTTCTGAAAGACCTCCACCCTCCTCCCACATTTCCCAACCCTCCTCCCACACCTCCCCCATTCTCCTCCCAGACCCCCGCTGGTGAGAGGAGGAGGTGAGCAGGTTTTGGTGCGATCTGTCTTGCCCCCTTTTCTATACAGGGAAGAAAGCCCCCCTCACCCAGCCGGGCCGGGAAGCAAGTGGGGTGTTGGTTAGGGGGTGGCATTCCCCAGCAGTGGGTTGTTGTGGTGCGGTGCATCTGCCATGCCAGTCCAGCATCCACATTGCGGGTTTCTGGGCAGCTCTGCCTCCGCGGGATATACTGAAGTAGGGACTTCCCACCTCAGTTTTGGAATCATACAGCCAGCAGGGGTGGCAGCAGGAGGTGGGAAACTCTTGGGCAAGTAGTCTGTGTGCCCACCCTAGGGTAGACACTGGGTTTGCTTTTCACCCCCAGTCCCCTTACACACCCCGCCACCTGCCTCTGGGAGTAGGGCCGGTCTTTAAGAGTTGGTGTCCAGGGTTCCCTTCCAGGATCCCCCCATCAGGTCCAGGCATGGGCTGATCACTCTTGTGCAGGTTCCTTCTCTCTGTTGACAGGCAGCCTTCGCTGTGGTGACAGAAGCTGGTGCGGAGAGAGGTAGGGCAGGCAACCAGTGGCAAATCTCCGAACCTCTCCTTAAAAAGAAAAGAGCTACATTGGGTGCTGACATTTTAATTCACGGGTGAGTTTGTTGGGAGAGGAGGTTTGTGTTGCGTTATCCAGTTCTGATTGGCTGCAGTGGTGAGTAGGCAGTGCCCTGGGCCCAGACAGCGGAGGGTGGGAGCAGGGAAGTCAGCCCCCAGAACCTCGTTTCACTTCTTTTCTCACTTGGGGAGACTGAGGCAGGCCTGTGAAGACGACCTGACTTCGGTGTTGATTTGGATCCTTCAGCTCTATTCTGTAAATTGGAGCCCGCTCTCCCTCCCCGTACCTGGCTCAGGCTGGTGGCAGCCCCCCATTCACCCCACCTGGCATATGAACAACTGAAGGCCCCCCACCCCTCCACTCCAAGATTCACCCTCCGCCAAGTATTCCCCAAATGCCCAGGACTGCCCTATCTTCCCAGAAGACCCTGTTTCCTGTAAGACATGTCAGAAACTCCTGCACCTCCTCAAGATACCCTGCACCCTTCAGTACATCTGCAAACGTCCTGCACCTCCTCAAGATACCCTGCACCCTGCGTACATCCGCAAACGTCCTGCAGCTCTTATAGAACTCTGTACCCCAGCAAGACATGCCCGAATCTCCTGCACCTCGTCCAAGACACCGTGCACCATTGCAGGACATCCCAAACCTCCAGCATCTCCTAGACATCCTGCACACATGCAGGTAATGCTTGAATCTCCTGAATCTTTTATATATATCCTGAGCCCCTGTAGGATATGCCCGGCCATCCTGCACCTCCTCTAGACACTATGCACTCCAGGAGGATATTCGCAAACCTCCTTCAACTCCTTCATGACACCCAGCACCCCTGCAGAACATTTGTAAATTTCCTACACATACTCTAGAACTCTGCACCCCAGCATACATGCATGAACCTCCAGCACCTGCTCTAGACACACTGCAACCCGGGAGAATTTTGAAAACCTCCTGCACACCTGCAACACCCTGTACCACAGCAGGACATGACCAAACTCGTGCACATCGTCTAGACACCCTTCATCCAGCGTGACATATGCAAACCTCCTGCACCTCTTCTAAAACCCTGTACCCCTGAAGAACATGACCAAATGTTCTCCACTTCCTGCAAGACACCCTGCAGACCTGTAGGTCATGTTCAAACATCCTGAACCTCCTCCAAGAGACTCTGCACTCCTGCTGGACATTCCAGAACCTTCTGCAGATCCTACAACACCATGTAACCTAGAAGGACATGCAAACCCCTGCACCTCAAGACACCCTGCATCCTGGCAAGACCTCCGCAAAATTCTTGCACCTATTCTAGACACCCGGCAACTAGCAGAACATGTCAAATCGCCTGCACCTCCTCTAGAAACCCAATACTACTGCAGGACATCCACAAACCTCCTGCAACTCCTATAAACATTATGCCCCACTGCAGGACATGCATGAATCTCCTGCACCTACTTCAAGATACCTAGCAAGCCTGCAGGACATTCTGAACTCCTGCACCTCCTCTGGACACCTGGCACCCCAGGAGGACATATCCAAACTCCTGAGCCTACTATAGACACCCTGTCCACATGTAGGACTTGACCCAACCCTCAGCAGCTCTAGACACCCTGCTCCCTTGCAGGACATTCCTGAAACTCCTGCACCTACTTCAAGACAATATGTACCCCTTCAGGATTTTCTGAACCTCCTGAACCTCCTGCAAGGCAACACCCTTCAAGATATGCCTTAACATTCTGCAACTCCTCTATACACCATGCACCCCAGCAGGACATGTGCAAACCTGCTGCAGCTCCTCTAGAACCATGCACGCCAGAAGGACGTGCCCGAACCTCCTGCACCTCATCTAAAACACCCTGCACCACTGAAGTTCATGCCTGAAACTCCTGCATCTTTTCTAGGCATCCAGAAGCCATGCAGCACATTCCCGAACTTACTGAACCTCCTGAAAAACAACTTGCATCCTTACAGGACATGTCTAAACTCCTGTACCCTTTCTAGAAAGTCTGCACCCCTGTAGGACATACCCAAACCTCCTACAACTCCTTCCAGACACCCTATACCCCTGCAGGACATGCCAGACGCTCACGCACCTCCTCCAAGAGAATAGGCGCTGCTCCAGGATATTCTGAAGCTTCTGAACCTTCTGCTAGAAATCATGCACCCCTACAGGACTAGCCCAAAATTACAACTCCTCTTGATGCTCTGCACCCAAGCAGGACATCCACAAATGTTCTGCAGCTACTCTAGAACAGTGCACCCCACAACGACATATTGGAACCACCTTCACCTCATCCAAAACACCTTGCATGCCTTTAGAACATGCCAGAACTCCCTACGCCTCCTCTAGACACCCTGAAGCCCTGTAGAACATGCACAAAGCAGCTGCACCTCCTGCAAGACACCAGGCACCCCAGGAGGACATCACCACACTCCTGAACCTACTATAGACACCCTGCACACACGCAGGAATTGCCCAAACCTCCTGCAACTCCTCTCAAACTGTGCACTGTGCACCCCAGAAAGACATGCGCTAACTTCCTTCATCTCCCTCAAGACACCATGTATCCTAGCACGACATGCATGAACCTCCTGCATCTCCTACAAGACACCCTACACCCTTGTAGGGCATGCTAAAAACTTCTGCACCTATCCAGAAACCCTACATCCCCGCAGAGCATACTAGAATCTCCAGAACCTACTCCAAGGCATTCAACACAGCTTCTGGACATACTCGAAACTCCTGCACCTCCGCTAGACAAACTGCACCCTGCAGGACATCGCAAATCTTCTACAATTCTTCTAAACACCCAGCACCCCTGCTGGACTTGACTGACCTTCTGCCCACCTTCTAGAAACTCTGCACCCTGTAGGAAATTCTGAACCTCCTGCACCTCTTACAAGACAACATGCACCCCTGTAGCACATAGCTGAACCTACTGTACCACCTGTATGACATAGTGCACCTCAGGAGGACATAACCACACTCCTGAACCTACTATAAATACCCCGCACACATGCAGGACTTGCCCTAACCTCCTGCATTTCCAAGACACCCTTCACCCCTGCAGGGTAACCTGAAACTTCTTCACCTATTCTAGAACCCTACAACCCATCCGAACATGGCCAAACTCCTGCACCCTCTCTAGACACCCCGCATGCCTGCAAGACATGCAAAACCTCCTGCACCTCCTCTAAAAACCCTGCACCCTTTGCAGGACATGACCAAACCTTCTACACTTCCTCAAAAGACTCTGCACAACTGCTGGACATGCCAAACCTCAAGCACCCCGGCAAGACACCATACACCCCTGCAGGAAATGTCCAAAACTCCTACACCTACTCTAGACACCCTACACCCCTACAGAAAATACCAAACCTCCTGCTATCGTCTGGTCTCCGTGTCAACAGCAGGACATACACAAATCTCCTGCACCTACTGAAGACACGCTGTACCCCTGCAAGACATGCCTCAACATGTGCAGGACTTTCTGGAACCTCCAGCAGCTCCTCTAGAATTGTGTATCCCAAAAGGACATTCATGAACCTCCTTCACACCATCAAAGACAGCCTACAACCCTGCAGGACATGCCTGAACATCCTATACCTACTCTAGACACACTACACCCCTGCTGAGCATACCAGAATCTCCAGAACCTCCTCCAAGATATCCATCACGCCTTCAAGACATACCTGAACCTCCTGCATTTCTTCGAGACAACCTGCACCTCTGCAGGACATCGGAAAAGCTTCTGCACCTACTCTAGACACCCTGAACCCCTACAAGACATAACCAAACCTTCTGCACTTCCTCCAAGTAACCCTGTGTGTAAAAACACATAAAAGGACGGGCAAAGGGACTGCAACAGCATATCTCTCCCGCTGCCCACGTTCGGTAGTTTCAGGCTGTTTCCCCACTCCAGGGAGGTCGATGGCGATGGTCAGGCGAAGGAAGAAAACGAGGGCTAGGCTGGTTGGTCTTAGCAAAAGTTTATTACATGGAAGAAGTGTATGTCATGGAGGCCCCAGGATCTCTCAAGCACGTGCTCTCAGCTTCTGTCCCCATTCTCTCAGCTTCTGTCCCCATTCTCTCAGCCTATGTTCCCCATTCTCTCAGGCACGTGTTCCCCCAGAGAGTACCAAAAATCTCCTTATATAGATCACGGTACCTCTAAAGGGCGCAATACAGTAATGTCATCAAATGGAGTTACAGAAAGAACATTGAGGTGGAAAAACATACATTGATTCTTTACATCCACAGGCCAGTAATCTTGACCTCCAAAAAGAAGATACAAAACTAAGACTGAAACCTTTCACACGCTACAAGCACTTGGATTTGCACCCCAAAAACCAGTCTGCTAGATCTTGGAATCTACATCCCAGAGACAAGTATCTGAGCTTGGTATCCAAAAGACTAGCCTGCCTAGAGCCAGGAATCTACATCCCATAGATAAGGCCTGGCTATAACCTGAGATCTGCATATCTAAGGACAGCTAGGTTTCTGTGAGAAAAGGGAAGCTGCCTCTTACAATATACTGAAATTATTTACTGAAGGCAGTTAAAGGGGAGAAACGTTCAGTCTCATCCAAGCTAGTCAGGACATATGGGAAAGCTGCTCCTAGGACAGATTCTCATTTATCAGATCAACCCTCCCTAGAACGGAATTCCCTGGGTGTGTTTCTCCTCTCCTTGTCTGACCTACATATCACAGATCACAGATCACAGATCATCCTGTTATTCGTCGATTGCCTCGAGCAGGCCCCAGTAACGTCTCCTTCATCCTGGCCCTGAGGTTATATTCAAGGCTCCTTAGGAGAATGAGACCCATCATTGTTACTGGTATTTGGCATATTGGGTACGCCATGGGGAGTTTGCCAGACTTTGTCATGTGGGCAGGATACATTCGGTAGCCTGCCAGTTTGTCAAAGTAGGAATGAGATGTCATAATAAGATGTCGCGCAGCTGCAAATGCGGCTGTGCGGTTCCGGGAGCTGGTTTTTATAGTCTCTGACTCTTGGCTGCTGATTGGATTACACAGCAGTCAGGGGGCCAGTTGATGGGTGTGACCCCCGCCTACTGGAATTTGGAGGATCTGGGTGGAGGATGCTCGACTCCAATCCGAGTAGGCTTGGAGATCTCGGCCCTGGAACGCACGTGGCTTTATCCCTCTGCCGGTACCTTCAGGTGTGCGGAGAGTGGTCACAGCATGGTGGTGGCTGGTCCTGGCGGTCTTCGGCTGCCGAGGCCCTGGCCAGGGTGGGGAGGAAAGCTCAACCCGCTCCCCTCCAAGGGACCCCGGCGAGGAATAGCCAGGAGCGGGGGCAGGAGACTGCGCTCTTCTCCTCCGGGAGCTCGTTTATATAGTCTCAGTGTCTTGCCGCTGATGGGATTACACGGCGCCAGGCACCCAGTTGGTGGGTGTGACACCCGCCTACTGGAATTTGGAGGATCTCAGTGGAGGATGCTCGACTCCAATCTGAGTAGGCTTGGAGATCTCGGCCCTGGAACGCACGTGGCTTTGTCCCTCTGCCGGTACCTTCAGGTGTGCGGAGAGTCATCTCAGCATGGTGGTGGCTGGTCCTGGAGGTCTTCGGCTGCCATGGTCATCATGTCGACCAAGACCATTCATGGTAACTCACAGTTCCAGAAGGCAGAACCTAAACGATGGACATGGGAGTCTCCCGGTGGACGATTCCGCAACGAAATAGACCACATCATATTCAATCGACAGTTTTGCCTAACTGATGTCGCTGTTGTCCCAAAATTTCAAACGGGATCGGACCACTGTCTCCTTCGTGCAAAATTCTACTTCACAGAGCGGGGAGAAAGGGCTGCAAAGTTCAAAAAGAGAACTCCCAGAATGACCACCAACTGGGAAATCTTTGGTACTATTGCGGCAACATGGGAAGATGCCATTGTTGACAACATTGACGAGGAATATGATCGACTGGTTCAGCACCTCCATGAATGTGCGAGGAATTCCGAGAGAGATAGCCACAAAAAATCGCCTATCTTCGAAAACTCTTGAGCTAATTCGCCAGCGTGGTTTGGCGCATGCCTCAGGCAACCGCATTCTAACGTCCGAGCTCGCAAAGGAGTGAAGAGATGAGATCAAGGAAGACCTCAAAGAGAGGAGCAGAAGTACTGATAGATGCGGCAGAAGCCAGGAAAAGTATTCGTAACACCCGCCTGTCCTTCGCCAACTACAAGACCAAGATGACTGCCCTCCGACGTCTTGATGGATCCATCACATCCTCCAGAACGGCAATGGAGAAGATTATCCATGACTTCTACTCAAATCTCTTCGATAGCCATGTCCACTTGCCGACATACCAAATTCCACAGGATGAATATGTGTTCCCAACATTCTCCCTTCTGAAATCTGACATGCCATTTCGTCGGTAAAGAAACAAACAGCACCCGGCCCAGACAAGGTCAGACCTGAACACCTGAAGAACCTGCCGTCAGTACTCATCAATACACTGGCTCGGCTCTTCATTCACTACCTGTCTGAATGCAAGGTTCCGTCCCAATGGAAAACCAGCAGGACTGTACTACTGTTCAAGAAAGGAGACATCCGTGACATTGGCAACTATCGCCCGATCTGTCTATTGTCTGTCATCTACAAGTTGTTCACTCGAGTCATCCAAAATAGGATTGGCAGAACACTAGATGAAGGACAACCATGGGAGCAAGCCGGGTTCTGCAAGGGATTCAGCACCATCGACCATATCCACACAATAACCAAGCTCATTGAGGTTTCTCGGGAGTTGAAGATGCCGCTCTGTTTAACGTTCATTGATTTTTAAGAAGGCCTTTGATTCTGTTGAGACGGAAGCGGTCATTGAAGCCCTAGCCAATCAGGGCATTCAAGCCCAATACATCAGGATCCTCTGTGAGCTGTATTGCTGATTCACTACCAGGATCTCACCATTCTACAAAGAAGTGATCGTTGATGTCAAGAGAGGGGTGCGGCAGGGTGTTACCATTTCACCGAAACTCTTCAGTGCCACCCTCAAGAACATCATGCGACGACTGGAATGGGAAGGAATGGGAGTGAAGATAGATGGTCGGCAACTACACCACCTCCGCTTTGCTGATGACATTGTTTTAATAACACCAAACATCAACCAAGCGACCCAAATGCTGGCCGACTTTGACCGTGAGTGTGGAAAGGTAGGACTACAGCTGAATCTTACGAAGACAATGTTTATGAGAAATAGCCTCATTCCTGACGCCCCATTCGCTCTCAATGGAACGATCATCTCCGAATGCAACAGCTATGTGTACCTAGGTCGAGAGGTCAACATGACAAATGACCTGGCACCCGAGCTGCGCAGGAGGAAGAGAGGGGCTTGGAACGCCTTCAAGAACGTCGAAGAAATAGCTAAGAGGATGAAGAACCTCTGGCTCCGGCACATCTCTTTAATTCCACTGTTCATCCTGCATTAACTTATGCCTCAGAGACCTGGGCCCTACGCAAACAAGATGAGAACGCTATTCAGGTCTCCCAAAGAAGAATAGAAAGACCTATGCTTGGAATATCACGTTTCACTCAAATGAGAGAAAGAATCCGGAGTTCTGACATCCATCGACGATCAAGAATCAGGGACGCTGTCTCATTTGCCAAAGTGTCGAAAATCAGATGGGCTGGTCACCTAATGATATTTAAAGACGACCACTGGACTAGAGCTGTTACCGACTGGATTCCACGGGATTTCAAAAGACCGCATGGCCGCCCACCTTCCAGATGGTCAGACTTCTTCGTCAAGATCATGAACAATCAGTTTGAGGCTCTTCATGTTTCCGGAGTGAACAGATGCCATTGGGCTACACTAGCATGCGACAGGGACAAATGGAGACGTTACTGGCGCCTGCTCGAGCAAATCGACGACTAACGGGAAGTTAAGTGATTAAGTGAAACTATTCAAAAGACATAAGGAGAGGATAAAGGCAATATTAACTTACAGTACAAGTTTTGTGTTCTAGAAGTATGAGACCTTACAAATTGGTTGGGGAAGACAGCACAAAGAAGTAGCTACAGACAAACATAGTAATGGGAATGACTCGGGAGCACAATGATGGGTGCAACCTGATAAACCTAAGCTTCTTGTACTCCAACACTCTGCACTCCTGAAGGAAATGCCCAAACATCCAGTACCACCTTCAAGACAGCCTATACCCCTGCAGAACATGGCTGAACCTTTCTCAACTCCTCTAGAAGACAGGCGAGGAACTATTCTACTCTAGAAACTACACAACCCTGTAGAACATACCCAAATCTCCTGCACTTCCTCCAGGACACTAACCTCCACCTGAACCTCCTCCATCTTCTTCAAGTCACCATGTGTCCCTGTAGGACATTTCCAAACCTCCTGCACCTTGCAACCTGCAGGAAATCTGGAAAAATCCTGCATCTTTTCCAATATACAACATACAACATGTCATACAACATGTCCCTGCTGGACATCCTCAAACCTCCTTGAACCTCCTCTACCCACCTCCAATAAACACCTCCTAAAATTTCCTCCAGAGCTATCCACCCTAGCACAGAACAGCCTCAAACTTCCTCCACCACCTGCTACACCTCCCCTCCAACACCTCCCAAAGCCTCTTGCATACTGCACCACCTCCAGAGTCCTCCCAGACCTCCACCCCCTCCAGGACCCTCCAGACTTGCTCCATCCTATTTAGTATCCTCCCAGACCTCCAGATCTCCTCCTCTCTCCTCCAGGACCTGCGTTGGGATATGCAGCTGCTTCAAGGAAAAGCACAAGGGGCCCAATTTTTTCTTCCCAGGACTTCCTACCTATGGGGGAGTTAGAAAGTTACAACATAGATTTGCAATTTTCATACATTTATTTATTCCACCGAAAATATTCCATATATTTTTAGGCTATGAAGTACTTTAATAACAAAGCACATAAATAAGGAAAGTTGCAATATATGTACTGATTGTGGTTGACTTACTTCCGGGACCTGGCTTCTCCTTAAACTGAGGGTGTCTCTGGTTTCTCTTCTGTACCAGGGTTCTCATGGCAACCCATTGCTATCCATGTCAGGAAGATGGAACAGAATGTGTTGTACACTTTGAGGTCTGTGCTCGCTTCCCCGAGCGGATCCGGCCAAGCAGTAGCCGGGGCTGCCAAAATATTGCTAGGCGTGGCCTCAGCCGGGCCGCCCTCCTCCATGAGATTAACACTGCCCAACGCAGATGAGAAAGTACCATTAGGCACAGCCTCAGCCATGGGATTAGCATTTTCCATGGTAGAAGGGACCAGAATATTGCCAGGCACGTGACTCCCACCTTCCTCAGTGAATGTAAAATTTTCTATGGCACTAGGCATGTCCTCACGTGGGCCATCTACGTCCATGGAAGTAAAATGTTTCCAAGCAATTGAAAATCTATGACCAACTGAGTCGTCATCAAGAGGACAGCCGTACTCACTGAAAGGAACATTCTGCACCGCAGATGGGAAGACCATGATACTCGACACGTCCTCCTGGGCTTGGGGGGGGCGGTTTGCTGTCCTCAGTAAATTTAATCGTCTGCATGGCAGATGGGAAGGCCCAGCTGCTTGACATACCCTCATCCTGAGGGACCTCCTCCTCCTCCTTAGTAACCTCATTAATCTCCAAACCAGGGATCGCCACAACATGGCCAAGTACACCCTCAACCTCCCTGGTCAAGCCAACGTTTCCCTCAGCTGATGGGAACAGAACAGTCCTCAGGAGCCCCTGCCAGGGAGGGCCGGCCTCCTTGCTGAAGGCGAGCAGCAGATCACTAGGCCTGGCCTGGGTGTCACAAGCACCGTCCTCACTGGAACAGGCCTTATTCTCGGCTTAAAGGTCAAGGGGGACCCTCACGCCACTGCAGTAGTCCCAGTCAGGTTCAGCGACAGGGTGAAGCTGCGGGGAGCAGCGCATGGACTCCATCCTCCTCCTCCTGGTCTGTGCAGCGGGGGGCCTCTCGCAGCCCTTGCAATGAATATTGTTCATCAACTGCAGCTGATCTTGCTGGAAGTTTTGTTTCTGGTATGCCTGCAGGGAAACGTGTCGCAGGCTCACACTCACAACATGGTGCAAGACCCAGCTTCACCCCTTTACACACATTCCTTCAAGTCCTCATCCATATAGCCTTTCCTTCTAGCTCCGTGGGGTCATACTATATTTACACTTTCTGAGACGTTGACTAGCAATTAAATTTAAATATCAAGCATTATAATGCATATAAATATAATTAAATTATTTATTATTTATTGATTTATAAAGTCAACTATTGTCTAGAAATTAAATTGAAGATAATAAAAGTATGAATGTAACAGAGTAAATTAATATGTAATTTAAGTAATATTTATTGATTATAATTGTATTTATTAAAATATTGAAATTAACCAAAATATATCAAACATATTGTATTTTAATGCAAAATATTTACTAAAGTATATTTTTAATTTTAATAGATAAAAGATAAATTAATACGTTTATCAAGATAATTTCATCATATTTGCAATAAAAATGTGAAATAATATAGAAATTAAATATTTTAGGGGGTATGGTGCCACCAACAGGTCAATCTGTACCTGTGAGGCGAGTGCATCAGGAGCCTGATGGTGCCTTCAGACTTCCAGATACCCCAAAATTGCTGCTGTGCCTTTGGCCAGAGCCCAAAAACTGGGGCAAAGTTTACCAAGAAAGTAAAAGGCCAAAAGTTAGGTATGTGGGAGATACACCCACAAACCACCTCCTGCTCAGCTATATAATTGGAGCCATGGCCTCTCTGGTTCCTGATTGAACTGCTTAATGGCCATGATCCCAAAGACTCAGAAACAAATCTCGAAACCCGGCGGCTTTTGGCAGAAATGCGTCCGGTTCTTGCAGTATGTTACCGCTGCTGGGCTAACCCAGGTGGTCTCCGGGCCACCCCAGTGGGAAAAGGGTGTTGCCACTCTGCCTGCTCCCCCTTGGCGGCTCGTTGGCTGTCATCCTCCAGAGGCCATTGGAAAGTCAGGCTTGGGCCCGCAGTGACAAGACATGCAGGGCCTTACAGGATGGGGTGGAGCCGGTCCAGTCCTCCCCACCCCAACGAGACCCCAAGTCATCTCCCACAAACGGCCTCTCTGGCTCCTGATCAAGCTGCTTAACGGCCATGATCCCAGAGACTCAACCAAATCTCAAAATCCAGCGGCTTTCGGCAGAAATGCGTCCAGACCCCGTAGTAGTTTACTGTCGCCAGGCCACCCCAAGGGGAAAAGGGTGTTGTCCCTCCGCCTGCTTCCCACTGGTGGCTCAGTGGTCGCCATCTTTCAGAGACCATTGGACAATCAGATTTGGGCCCGCAGTGTCGAGACATTTTGGGCCTCACGGGATGAGGGTGAAGCTGGTCCTGACCTCCCTACTCCAACGAGACCCCAAGTCATCGCCCACAAATGGCCTTTCTGGCTCCTGATCAAGATGCTTAACGGCCATGATCCCAGAGACTCAGGAGCAAATCTCAGAACCCAGCAGATTTTGGCAGAAATCCCTCCATATTTACGTGTTAAAATTTCAAAATCTCGTGGCCACTACTGCAGCCACGCGAAATCATATGTTATTCATAACCAGCAATAGAGAACAAATTGTCTACTGTTGCCTTTTCATCAGATCTGAGTGTTGGGGTAAAATCTCAAATAATAATGGTGGGTCTGGTGTCAAAATATTGAATGTGATCAAAGTAGAGAGAGAGTAATGTGGAAATCATCTGCCCCACTGGCAGGGGGATGTGTCAACTCACACAAAACGGGGGGGGGGGGCATGCAGCACCCACACAGCGGCGGTGGCTCTATCTCTCCCGCCACCTGCGTTCGGTAGTCTCACCCTTCTCCCCCCCGGGGAAGCTGATGGCGATGGTCAGGCGGAGGAAGGAACGAGGGCCAGGCTGGTAGGTCTTAGTCGTAGTTTATTCTGATTCTCTCTTCATCTGTCTCTGCTCCCGTCTCTCTCTGTCTCTCCTCCCTCTGCCCCATCTACAGTCTCCTTATATCTATCTCCAAGAGGAATTGGGGAAACTAACACATAGGTGCGGTCACAATCAATAGGGGTAGAACTCTTAGCCTCAGGGAAGGCCGCTCTTAGGACAGATCCTTTCTCAGCAGGAGGACTCACCCTAGAGCAGAATCCCATGGGTGTACCTCTTCTCTCCTTGTCCGACAAGCATATAAGCATATATAATATAAATCATTTTGTATGGATCACTTAATCACTTAATCACTTAACTTCCCATTAGTCGTCGATTTGCTCGAGCGGGCGCCAGTAACGTTTCCATTTGTCCCTGTCGCGTGCTAGTGTAGCCCAATGACATCTGTTCGCTCTGGGAACATGAAGAGCCTCAAACCGATCTTTCATGATCTTGACGAAGAAGTCTGACCATCTGGTAGGTGGGCGGCCATGCGGTCTTTTGACATCCCGTGGAATCCAGTCGGTAACAGCTCTAGTCCAGCCAGCGGTCATCTTTAAATCTCATTACGTGACCGGCCATCTGATTTTTGACACCATGACAAATAAGACAGCGTCCCTGATTCTTGATCGTTGACAGATGTCAGAACTCCGGATTCTTTCTCTCATTTGAGTGAAACATGATATTCCAAGCATAGGTCTTTCTATTCTTCTTTGGGAGACCTGAATAGCGATGTCATCTTGTTTGTGTAGGGCCCAGGTCTCTGAGCCATATGTTAATATGTATGGATACAGTAAGAAATATCTTAAACTTATAGAACTGCTCTCCTAGGGCCATCTCGATCTCAGACTACAGTGCTCAGGCCAGATAGTCTTTCCCACCCCTAGCAGGATCCTAGTCTTGTCGTTACCTTTGGATCATGACAGCATTTGTCTATGATCAAAGTCTTAACTTATAGTTAAGAATCGTGGCACTCAACATGTCTGTTCAGAGGGGAAAGGATGTTGCCCCATTCGCCCTTTCCTCCCTGGAAAGAAAGATGGCGGCTGCATGGGAGCCTTGTGGACAGCAGGTATGAGCTGGGGGTGTGGGGGCGACTAAAACCTCATGGGAAGGGGGGCGTTTTGGTCCGCCCTTCACGCCTTACCGAGACCACCAGTTGCCCCCCACAAGCGGCTCTCCAGCACGGCCACGACTCCAGAGCACAGAAACCAATTTCTTAACTATCTGACTTTCAGTAGAAATACTTCCAGGGTCAATAAGTAAAATAGCAGAAATCCAAAACCAACATTTAATTCTTGAACACAGCTGTAGAAAGCAAATCACTTCACAATGCTTTTTCAGCATGTCTGATTTGGGGGGGGGGTAAACTCTAAATAATAGTGGTGAATCTTTTAATGAAACAATGAATCTAATCAAAGCAGATAGAGTGTTAACTAGAATTCATCTGCCTCACAGGGACTGACTGGGAGGGGTGGGGGGTGGGGTCTTATTGGGGTTCTTCATGGTAAAAAAAATAAGTCGTGGTAAAGGGAAATGTGTTTGATATTTGCATGACTGAGGCCTAAACCTGAAAGCTTTGTAAACTTTCCCACAGTGATTCAATAAATAAATAAATTTTTAAAAAAATGACAAAAAAAAAAGAATCGTGGCACTTTGGCCTGGCCCATTTCACTGCCAGGGTAGCTCACCGCTTGCCTGGGTCCATTCAGTCCCTCGTCGGGACCCTGCTTTTGGGGTATTAGGAACTAAGGGCAACTGAGGCTTAAGTCAAGAAAGCAGATGCCTGGGAGTTAATAATATTCAAGGCCAATCAAATCCTAAGTTACAAAGCATAATGTTAACAGTCTTCCTGTTATTCGTCGAGTGCCTCGAGCAGGCCCCAGTAACGTCTCTTTCATCCTAGCCCTGAGATTATATTCAAGGCTCTTTAGGAGAATGAGACCAGGGGGCCAGGTGGTGGGTGTGACCCCCGCCTACTGGAATTTGGAGGATCTGGGTGGAGGATGCTCGACTCCAATCCGAGTAGGCTTAGAGATCTCGGCCCCGGAACCCACGTAGCTTTGTCCCTCTACCAGTACCTTCATGTGTGCGGAGAGTGGTCTCAGCATGGTGGTGGCTAGTCCTGGAGGTCTTCGGCTGCCAGAGCCCTGGTCGGAGCGGGGAGGAAAGCTCAACCCGCTCCCCTCCAAGGGACCCCGGCGAGGAACAGTCTTCCTGTATCTATACAAAAGGATATTACTTTAAGGTAAAATGTTCATAAGGCATAAGGAGAGGAGAAAGGCAATATTTCACTCATACATATAAAATCATAGATTTCTGGGAAACTGACCTTACAAATTAACAGTCTGATTAAGGGGAAAGCTGATTAACTGGGTGGGAAGGAGAGCATAGGGAAGACTGTTTACAGGTAAACACAATGGAAGTGAAGTGCTTCAGGAGCACTGTGATGGGTGTAATCAGATTGATGGGTGTAACCAGATTTATGGGTGTAACCAGATAAACCTAAGCTTCTTGTGGAAGGACAAAGCAATGTTACCCTACAGGGGGAGGGTGTGGTATGGAGGTATACTGGGGTTGTTGGGGGTGGAGAATGGGCACTGGTGAAGGTATGGGTGTTTAATTGTATGAATGAGACTTAAACCCAAAAGCTTTGTAACTGCTATCACTGTGATTCAATAAATAAAATTATAAAAAATGAAAAAAATTAAATATTTTAGTAAAATCAATATACATTAATTTACTCTAAGTATATTTACAAATATAATTATAATCATTTTAATATTCTCATGTTTCAATTAAAACTTATGCTATAACAAATTAAATATAAATGTAAGTTATTAATTTTATTGGTATTATTATAATCATATATAATTTTAATCACCTATAATGCATTAATATTTTCTAAGTGTTCATTATTGCTCTAACATATTAATCATACTTTACATTAAAAGGAATACAATTATTAATGAATTGTAATTTTACAAGTTATTGTAAATCATTCAAGTATATTAATTATACTGTTAAATTAAATTGAATACAAATTGTAACCAAATTTTGCATTTATTAGTATATTAAAATAAATATGTAGCAAATCACTTATTTCATAAGATATATATTAGTGCTTTATTTAAAATAACAATGTGATACATATGCAAATAATTAAATGATATTTGAATCGACTTATTAATGAAATATTTGATTAGGATAATATTTTAATAATAAAGATATGATTTATCAATAACTTATCTATAAATTAAGAGATCTATACATAATCAATAGAAATAAGTTAATTTATAGATCTGATATATTTGATGTGCTCTATCACTACATTAATATAATATGATTAATATATTAAAAGAAATTAATAAAATCTACAAAACATTAATGATATGTTTCATTTAAATCTTACTTTACTGGTAAATATATAATTTATCAATAAATTACCTATAAAAATACATATAAATTACAAATATAAATATATTCAATGCTATTCAATGTACTCAATTCAAAAATACAATAAAATAAATAACATTTAAGTTCACTAATTGTTAAAGATGAATTTAAATAAATCATATTTTAATGATTAAAAATAATTAATAAATTGTAGATAAGTCATCTATAAATAATCAACAAATATATATAAATTAATATATTTTAAATATTTGATAGATAATTAGTACCATAAAATAGTTTGATTAATATATTCCAAACATCAGCCAAGCGGCACAAATGCTGGCCGACTTTGACCGTGAGTGTGGAAAGGTAGGACTACAGCTGAATCTTACAAAGACAATGTTTATGAGAAACAGCCTTGTTCCTGACGCCCCATTCACTCTCAATGGAACGACCATCTCCGAATGCAACAGCTATGTGTACCTAGGTCGAGAGGTCAACATGACAAATGACCTGGCACCCGAGCTGCACAGGAGGAAGAGAGCGGCTTGGAACGCCTTCAAGAACGTAGAAGAAATAGCTAAGAGGATGAAGAACCTCTGGCTCCGGGCACATCTCTTTGATTGCACTGTTCTTCCTGCATTAACATATGCCTCAGAGACCTGGGCCCTACACAAACAAGATGACATCGCTATTCAGGTCTCCCAAAGAAGAATAGAAAGACCTATGCTTGGAATATCACGTTTCACTCAAATGAGAGAAAGAATCTGGAGTTCTGACATCCGTCGACGATCAAGAATCAGGGACGCTGTCTCATTTGCCAAGGTGTCGAAAATCAGATGGGCTGGTCACGTAATGAGATTTAAAGACGACCGCTGGACTAGAGCTGTTACCGACTGGATTCCACGGGATGTCAAAAGACCGCGTGGCCGCCCACCTTCCAGATGGTCAGACTTCTTCGTCAAGATCATGAACGATCGGTTTGAGGCCCTTCATGTTCCCGGAGCGAACAGATGCCATTGGGCTACACTAGCACGCGACAGGGACAAATGGAGACGTTACTGGCGCCCGCTCGAGCAAATCGACGACTAACGGGAAGTTAAGTGATTAAGTGATTAAGTGAATATATTTCAATAAAGTAATAATAAAATTTACTAATCATTAAAGTTATATTTAATTAAAATCCTAATTTACTGATAAAAATAATTTATTAATAAATTATCTGTGAGTTGAATTATAGATGATTATTAACTATAAATGAATTTAATGTTCTTCAATGTAGTCAATTCAAAAATATATTAAAATATGCTAATAACATGTAAGTCTACTAATTGTTAATTATATATTTAAACAAAATAATTTACAGATAAAAAAATCTATAAATTATCTATATATGGTTTAATATATAAATAATAAATATAACAGACTAAATCTAAGCATTTTATAATTTGATATGCTACATTACTATTCTAAATTAATATGATTAAAAAGTATGATAAAGTATAAAATCTACTAATTTTTAATGATATCTTCAATTAAAAGCCTAATTTAGTGATTAAAAATAATTGGTCAATGAATTATCTATATATGGGATTACAGATAAATGATAAATATATAAATAAATAAATAAATTTAATGTTATTCAACATATTAAATTCAATAATATATTAATATAAACTAATAATATTTAATTCTACTAAGTATTATTGATAAGTTTTTTAAAATAATACTTTTATGTTAAAGAAAAATTTTTTCAGGGCGTTCGCCTTACAAGCGGCCAACATGGCCGACCCGAGTTCGATTCCTCCACCCCTCTTGGACAGCCCGGCAAGCTACCGAGAGTATTCGATATGCCAGACACAGTAACAACAAAGTCTCCAATGGAGACGTTACTGGGCCCGCTCGAGCAAATCGACGATCAATGGGAGGGCCTTTACCTTTACCTTTTACCCTTAAATTAATTTTCATGAGAAATCAGTAAATATAAATAAATTCATGAATTTTATATATCTGTTGTGATGTGGTATATTACTGTCTTAAAATGTGATTGAGGAGTTGTAGTGATAGCACAGAGGGTAGGGCATTTGCCTTGCATGTGGCTGACCCGATTTTAATTCCGATCATCCTATATGGTACCTCTAGCACCTCCTGGAGTAATTCCTGAGTGCAGAGCCAGGAGTAACTCCTGAGCATCGCCAGGTGTGACCCAAAAAGCAAAAAAAAATTAAAAAATAAAAAATATATGATTAATATATTGCAATTAACTAATAATATCTACTACTAATTAATTTCATTTCATTTCATTTCATCATCCTGTTATTCGTCGGTTGCCTCGAGCAGGCCCCAGTAACGTCTCTTTCATCCTAGCCCTGAGATTATATTCAAGGCTCTTTAGGAGAATGAGACCCATCATTGTTACTGGTATTTGGCATATTTGGTACGCCACGGGGAGTTTGCCAGACTCTGCCCTGTGGGCAGGCTACATTTGATAGCCTGCAAGTTTGTCCAAAGTAAGAATGAGATAATAAGATGTCATTAAAAAAGATGTCCTGATAAGATGTTGCGCGGCCGCATTTGCGGCCGCGTGGTTCCAGGAGCTGGATTTTATAGTCTCTGAGTCTTGGCCGTTGTTGGGATTACACGGTGCCTGGGGGCCAGGTGGTGGGTGTGACCCTCGCCTACTGGAATTTGGAGGATCTGGGTGGAAGATACTCGACTCCAATCCGAGTAGGCTTGGAGATCTTGGCCCCAGAACCCGCGTAGCTTTGTCCCTCTGCCAGTACCTTCATGTGTGCGGAGAGTGGTCTCAGCATGGTGGTGGCTGGTCCTGGAGGTCTTCGGCTGCCGGAGCCCTGGTCGGGGTGGGGAGGAAAGCTCAACCCGCTCCCCTCCAAGGGACCCCGGCGAGGAACAGCCAGGCGCAGGGGCAGGAGACTGCACTGGTCTTGTCCGGGAGCTGGATTATATAGCCAAGACTCAGAGACTATAAAATCCAGCTCCCGGACTACTAATTAATAATATATTTAATTCATATCCTAATTTACGCTTAAATATCATTTATCAAGAAACTATCTATAAATTCAATTATTGATAAACAATCAATATACAGCAATAAATAAACTTAATGTATTCAATTCAAAAATAATTTATCAAAATATTATCAATGAAGTAAGTTATTTAATATTACAATAAATAATAACATATAATAATCATTAATTTTATCTTTAGTTAAAAGCATAACATACTAATAATGAAATAATTTGCCAATAAATTATCTATTAATTGAATTGCTGGTGAATGATGCCTACATATAAATAAATAAATTCAATGTAATTCAGAGTATTCAATTCAAAGATATATTAAAAAAAAGCTAATAACATTAATTATACTAGTTATTATTAATATATTTAAAAAATCATACTTAACTGATAAAGAAATAATTTGTGAATTATATAAGAATAAACTTTTTGATAATCAATAAATTTGATAAATAATTTTATGCATTTTATAGATTTTACATGATAGATTTCTATATTAAAACATGATTAATATATTACATTAAACTAATAACATCTACTGATCATTAATGATATATTTAATGAAAATTCTAATTTAGTGATAAAAATCATCATGGATCACGGATCATGGTCCTCCCGTTGTTCATTGATTTGCTTGAGCGGGCGCAGTAACGTCTCCATCATGAGACTTGTTACTGTGTTTGGCATAAATTATTAATAAATTTAATAACTGATAAATAATCAATATATAAATGAATTCCATGTATTCAATTAAAAATGAGTCTTCAATAAATTCTCTATAAATTAACAATGATTAATCACTAAATATAAATGACTATAATTAAATTGAAAACTATTTAATTGTAACATGAGTATAAATGATTTATAATTCTACTTTAATTAATTTATATTAAAGTAATTTACATTAAATTGAAAGATATAAACTATTTAAAATTTTGATATGACATATTTTTTCTATGTTAAAATAACAATGATCAATATATTAAACTAAGGTAATAATCTAAATGTCTATGAAGAATTCCTCTTGCATTTAACTAAAATCATTATTTACTGATAAAGAAACCATTTAACAATAAATTGTCTAGACAGTAAATTATCAATAATCTATAAATATAAGTGAATAATTTTATTGATGGTTAATAGCAGAACGATAAATTATAGTTGAACCTAATTCAATTTACTTTATATTGCAATAAAATTTAAATGCTGAATTAAATGACTAATTCATTAAACAAATTTGTTTATATTAACATAATTATTTATAATCAAATATAATTTAATATCTTAATGAAAATTATTCCTAAGTATTAATTATATATTCCATTATATAATAATTTACTAATAAAATTGTTTATTAAAATATATAAATTCTGTTCTTGGTAAGTAATCAATACAGACAAATTAAAAGATTATCATTAAATTTCTTTACAATGTCAATTAAATTTAATTGTGATTAAATTTAATTATAATGAATGCTTGATTAAATGATTGATTAATTATATAAATGTATATTAGCATAACTATTTTAATTAAATTTAATATAATATATGGATTAACATGTTTATTAAATTATAATTATATCACTAATTAATTATAATAAAGTAGTATTATTTGAATCTATGAAGTGTGAATCTTATATTTCATCAAGATCACTATTATTCTGTTGTTCGTTGATTGCTTCAAGCAGGCACCAGTAACTTCTCCTTCGTCCTAGCCCTGAGATTTTAAAAAGTGCCAAATTCAAGGCTCTTTCAGGGTTAGGAGAATGAGAGTCATCATTGTTATTGGTTTTTGGCATATTTGTTACGCCACGGGGAGTTGGTGAGACTCTGCTCTGTGGGCAGGTCACATTCAGTAGCCTGCGAGGTTGTCCAAAGTAAGAATGAGATAAGATATCACGCAGCCACGAAATCTTATATTTCATTAAAATAATAATTTACTGATAAATGCTCTATCAATTAATTATCTATAAATTCACTTATTAGTAAATATCAATATATAAATAAATAAAATTCTTGAAAATTCAGTGTAATTTTGTTTAATTTAATCAAATATATGAATTAAAATTTTAACTGGATTATAATTATGTTACCAATTACTTATAATAAATTATTATAATTTAAATGTATTAAGTGTGACTAATAAAAAGAGTTCTTATCAGAACATCTTTTTATGACATCATATTATCTCATTCCTACTTTGGACAAACTTGCAGGCTATCAAATGTAGCCTGCCCACAGGGCAGAGTCTGGCAAACTCCCCGTGGCGTACCAAATATGCCAAATACCAGTAACAATGATGGGTCTCATTCTCCTAAAGAGCCTTGAATATAATCTCAGGGCTAGGATGAAAGAGACGTTACTGGGGCCTGCTCGAGGCAATTGACGAATAACAGGATGATGAATGAATAAATGAAAGTGTGACTCATAGTTCATTTAAATCATAATTTACTGATAAAAGTTCTATCAATTAATTACCTATAAATTCACTTATTCGTAAATATCAATAAATATAAAAAAATTCTCAATAATTCAGTGTAATTATGTTTACCGGATAAAACAGTATACAATGAAGACGTTACTGGGCCTGCCCAAGCAATTTTGTTTAATTATCATATAATTTCATTACAATTTCAATTAAATTTCATTCTAAGAAAATAATTAGAACATCAGCATACTTAAACAAATAATTTATTTTACAGAATCAATATCTAAAACATAGATATTAAAATTGAACTTGATTTAATCTATAAATAAAAATTGTTATGAGATTAAAATAACATAATTCATAAATCAAAATTAACTAATAATATTTCATACAATTAAATACTTATATCAAATTAAAATCATAATTTACCAATAAAATGATTCATCAATACATTTTGAATTCAATTATTGATAAATGATCAAATATATTAATTTATCTATTGATGATTCAATATAATCATATTTAATTCTATTTGAAACTACTATACAATAAATGACATCAATGATTAATCATTGATGTCAAGAGAGGTGTTCGGCAGGGTGATACCATTTCACCGAAACTCTTCAGTGCCACCCTCGAGAACATCATGCGACGACTGGAATGGGAAGGAATGGGAGTGAACATAGATTGTCGGCAACTACACCACCTCCGCTTTGCTGATGACATTGTTTTAATGACACCAAACATCAGCCAAGCAGCACAAATGCTGGCCGACTTTGACCGTGAATGTGGAAAGGTAGGACTACAGCTGAATCTTACAAAGACAATGTTTATGAGAAACAGCCTCGTTCCTGATGCCCCATTCGCTCTCAACGAAACGACCATCTCCGAATGCAACAGCTATGTGTACCTAGGTCGAGAGGTCAACATGACAAATGACCTGGCACCCGAGCTGCGCAGGAGGAAGAGAGCGGCTTGGAACGCCTTCAAGAACGTCGAAGAAATAGCTAAGAGGACGAAGAACCTCTGGCTCTGGGCACATCTCTTTGATTCCACTGTTCTTCCTGCATTAACATATGCCTCAGAGACCTGGGCCCTACGCAAACAGGATGAGAACGCTATTCAGGTCTCTCAAAGAGGAATTGAAAGAGCTATGCTTGGAAAATCACGTTTCACTCAAATGATAAAATGAATCCGGAGTTCCGACATCCGTCCACGATCAAGAATCAGGGACGCTGTCTCATTTGCCAAGACATCAAAAATCAGATGGTCTGGACACGTAATGAGGTTTACAGACAACCGCTGGACTAGAGCCATTACTGATTGGATTCCACGGGATATCAAAAGATTACGTGGACGCCCACCTACAAGATGGTCAGACTTCTTCGTCAAGACCCTGAAGGACCAGTTTGAGGCTCTTCATGTTCCCAGAGCGAACAGATGCCATTGGGCTACACTAGCACGCGACAGGGACAAACGGAGATGTTACTGGCGCCCGCTCGAGCAAATCGGCGACTAATGGGAAGTTGATTAAGTGATTAAGTGATTAAGTGATACAATAAAATTTAATTTCATTTAATTGAATTAACTTTATTGTACTAGAAGCATAAATAAACAATGAATATGTTATAAGGAATCAATTTGTATTAACAATTTTGATAGTAATGAGAATTAATTTATATTGATTTCATTATCAATGATTTAATTTGTACTTCAAAGTAAATATAATAAATTTTATATTTACATTAGTGTTCTTTATTAATTCCCATTTCTATTTAAAACCAACAAAATATAATTAAATTTTGTTTCAACTTAAGTTTAATTAACATTTATAATTTATCAATTAAATTATGCTATCAAAACTATTAATTGATAATTTAAACTAATATGAAATGTGATTAGTATATTGAGATGAATTAATTTCTATAAATGTAAATATTAATTTCTATTAAAAAATTTAACAAATTTATTTATTGTTTACGTTTTAAATACAAATACCTATTAATCGCTTGATCACTTGATCCCCCGTTATTCATCGATTTACTCGAGCGGGTGCCAGTAACGTCTCCATTCATTCCAGTTGCGTGCTAGCGTAGCCCAATGGTATCTGTTCATTCTAGGAACATGCAGAGCCTCAAACCGATCATTCAGGGTCTTCACGAAGAAGTCTGACCATTTTGTAGGTGGGCATCCACGCGATCTTTTGACGTCCTGTGGAATCCAGTCAGTAATGGCTCTAGTCCAGCAGTTGTCTGTAAACCTCATTATGTGTCCAGCCCATCTGATTTTTGATGCCTTGGCAAATGAGACAGCGTCCCTGATTCTTGAGCGTTGACGGAGATCAGAACTCCATATTATATCTCTCCTTTGAGTGAATCGTGATATTCCAAGCATAGTTCTTTCGATTTCTCTTTGAGAAACCCAAATAGTGTTCTCATCCTGTTTTCGTAGGGCCCAGGTCTCTGAGGCATATGTTAATGCAGGAAGAACAGTGGAATCGAAGAGATGTGCTTGGAGCTAGAGGTTCTTTGTCTTTTTAATTATTTCTTCAACGTTCTTGAAGGCATTCCAAGCCGCTTTCTTCCTCCTGCGCAACTCAGGTACCAGGTCATTCATCATGTTGATTTCTCAACCTAGGTATATATATATATATATATATATATATATATATATATATATATGTTGTATTCAGAGATGGTGGTTCCTTTGAGAGCGAATGGGGCATCAGGAACGAGGCTGTTTCTCAAAACATTGTCTTCATAAGATTCAGCTGTCATCTGACCTTTCCACACTCATGGTCGAAGTTGGTCAGCATTTGTGCCGCTTGGATGATGTTTGGTGTTATTAGAACGATGTCATAAGCAAAGCGGAGGTGGTGTAGTTGCCGACCATCTATCTTAACTCCCATGGTTTCCCATTCCAGTCGTCACATGATGTTCTCGAGGGTGGCACTGAAGAGTTTTGGTGAAATGGTATCACCCTGCCGAACCCCTCTCTTGATATGGATGATTACTTCTTTGTAGAATGGTGAGATCTTGGTAGTGAATCCGCAATAGAGCTCACGAAGGATCCTGATGTATTGAGTTTGTACGCCCTGATTGGCTAGGGCTTCCATGACCGCTTCCGTCTCAATAGAATCAAAGGCCTTCTTTAAATCAATCAACGTTAGACAGAGCAGCATCTTGAACTCCCGAGAAACCTCAATGTGCTTAGTAATTGTGTGGATATGGTCGATGGTACTGAATCCTTTTAGGAATCCGGCTTGTTTACATGGTTGTCCTTCATCTAGTGTTCTACTAATCCTATTCAGGATGACTCGAGTGAACAGTTCCTAGATGACAGACAATAGGCAGATTGGGCGATAGTTGCCAATGTCATGGATGTCTCCCTTCTTGTATAGTAGTACAGTCCTGCTTGCTGTTTTTCCATTTGGATGGAACCTTGCATTGATACAGGTAGCGTGTGAAGAGCCGAGCCAGTGTATTCATTAGTACTGATGGTAAGTTCTTCAGGTGTTCAGGTCTGATATTGTCTGGGCCAGGTGCTCTTTGTTTCTTTACCGACAAGATGGCATGTTGGATTTCGGAAGGGAGAACATTGGGAATGACATATCCATCATGCGGAATGTGGTATGTGGGCAAGTGAACGTGGCTGTTAAAGATATCTGAGTAGAAGTCATGAATAATCTTCTCCATTGCCCTTTTGGAAGTTCTGATAGATCCATCAGGATGTCGGAGGGCAGTCATCTTGGTCTTGTAGTTGGTGAAGGGCATTACAAATGCTTTTCCCAGCTTCTGCCGCATCTACCAGCACCGCTGCTCTCCTGTCTTTGAGGTCATCCTTGATGGCTTCTCTGAATTGTTTTGCTAGCTCAGACATTCGCTTGTGGTTGCCTGAGGCATATGCCAAGCCACGCTGTCGAATAAGTTCAAGAGTATTCGAAGAAAGGCTGTTTTTTGTGGTTATCTCTCTCTCTTGGCATTCCTCGCACAATCATGAGGGTACTGAATCATTCGATCGTATTCCGTATCAATGTTGTCAATGACGGCATCTTCCCAAGTTGCCGCAGCAGAGCTAAAGAACTCCCAGTTGGTGGTCGTTCTGGGAGTTCTCTTTTTAAAATTTGTATCTTTTCTCCTCGTTCTGTGAGGTAGAATTTTGCACGAAGGAGACGGTGGTCCAATCTCGTTTGGAATTTTGGGACAACAGCAACATCGGTTAGGCAAAACTGCCGATTGTATGTGATGTGGTCTATTTCATTGTGGAACCATCCCCCGGGAGACTCCCATGTTCAACGTTTAGATTAAGCCTTTTGGAACTCTGAGTTACCATGGAAGGTCTTGGTTGACATGCTGAACTCAGACAGTCTGTCACCCTGTTTTTTCCATTCTAGGCGATGGGTCCCGATGTGGAGTTCATCGGCTGATCTTCGTGGTCCTATCTTGGCATTAAAATCACCGACAATGATCTTGTAGAAGGTGTGATCTTCTTCATAGAACTTCTCCAGCTCCATGTAGAACTTCTCAATTTCTCTTTCACCATAAATGGATGTTGGTCCATAGACAATAAAGATAGAAACTGCCGGCAGTGAGGCACATCTATTCAAGTGTTATCGTCCGATTCGGGTTGATAGGCATTCGAATGAATCAATGCTCATGACTAAGTTTGTGTGACAAGGATACCGACACCACCGATGCCTCTTTTGTCACCTGTTCCAAGGAACTGTTCTTCTTCAGTGTTGAAAATGGCATGATGTGATTGATGGCTTCTCATTTCGGTCAGACCTATGATTTTGTACTTGATCTTTCACCCTTGTACCATCAGGTCCTCAATGGATGCATCAGATGCCATCATACATGCATTAAAAGTACAGACAATCATTTTTGTCTTTAATTGTTTAAGCAGCCTATTTCTGCCTTGGGATTTTATCAGCCTCTCCTTCCACATCCTTCTCGATTCTGCCGTATTCAGGGTCAGGGGAATGAGATCCATTTTTTTTACTAGATTTGGCATATCAAATAGACCATGGATAGCTTGCCAGGCTCTGCCATGTGGGTGGGATATTTAAGGTACCCTGAAAAAATTAAATGAATGTAAATTAAAAATTAGATAAACATAAATAAAAAGTCATGGGAACTTGGTGTGATAATCTCTGGATCCTTGCCATTGTTGCGGTTACACAGCAGTTGGTGGGTGTAACTGGCTAGTTACTGGCAGGTCCAGTCCCAAACCATGCAGGCTTGGAGATCTCAGCCCCTGGTCCCACACACCTGGGTTCCTCTGCTAGTTCTTTTTTTGCGTGAGGCTCATGCAAGTGTGTGGAGAGTGGTCCCAGCATGGCCTTGGCTGGGGCCCGGAGGTCTTCAGCTGTTGGGCCCTGGTGAGGACAGTCAGGCACAGGGTAGGAGACTCTGCCTTGTTCTCTCCCGGGAGCTGAGTGTGATAATTTCTGGATCCTTGCCACTGTTGGGGTTACATGGCAGTTGGTGGGTGTAACTGTCTAGCTACTGGCAGGTTCAGTCCCAAAATGTGCAGGCTTGGAGATCTCACCAATTAATAATGGACATTAATATAAGCATAAAGTTAATTATGTTTACTATTAAATTATGTAGTAATATAATAATTGGTATTTATATCAATATAAATTAATGGAGCGATAGCACAGCGGGTAGGGCATCTGCCTTGCATGCAGCCAACATGGCCGACCCGAGTTTGATTCCTCCGCCCCTCTCGGAGAGCCCGGCAAGCTACCGAGAGTATTCGATATGCCAGACACAGTAACAACAAAGTCTCCAATGGAGACGTTACTGGGCCCGCTCGAGCAAATTGATGATCAACGGGAGGGCCTTTACTTTACTTTACTTACTATAAAATTACATTTTAAATATTAAGTTTAATTATTCATAGTTAACTAACATAATTTAAGGTAATACATAATGAATCATTATTTCCACCTATATTACAATTGAAACAAATGTAATGACATCATGTTATACATTGAATTCCATTATAAATCAATCATTAATATGTATATCACTTTAACTCAGTTTCCTTAAAGGTACTATTTCTATTTTCTCATATTTCTACTCTGACTGCTCATACTTAGAGGAATAGAAGATGAGTTCACATAATGAATCATAAGTTATATTACAATTAAATTACAATAAAATCAACAATGTAATTTCATTTAAATTCCGCTCAATGTTTCGTTAATTGATTTCAGTATTAGACAAAGAGACCTAGATGTCAATAATGAATATTCATATGAATGAATTTACTTTCACACATTATTCATATTGTGCAGCGTCTTAAAACCCTTCACACTCTATTGCTAACACAATGTTCTGTTTCTGGGTTTCTATGGTTTCCTTAGCCAAATTTTCTCCCAAAGTCGTTTTGGGAAGCCAAAACAATTCCCAGTGTCCAAAGCTCCAATCCCTGTGTACAGAGAAGCACTGTGATGTATTTGAGGACACGTGTATAGTTCTTGGAGCCGAGCATCCGGGCCCTTAGTGGCTCGCTCCTCCAAGGGCTGCAGTTCCCGCCCACACCGCGCCCTTGGGCCCAGTACTCACCATGACTCTGTTCCCGGCCGAGCTGAGACAGGCGCTCTTGAAGTGGAGCTTCCGGAAGCCGTGTAGGTTCAGCAGGCGCACGAACGTCTTCAGGCTGTCGGTTCCGAAGATGCGCTGGTTGTCCTTGTGGCCCAGCACTTCGGACTTGAAGAAGTTCCCTTCGATGATGATGCTCTCTCCGTCTCTGCTCCAGTAAATGGACTCGAAGAACTGGTCATTCACTACCTTCCAGAGCCTGACCGAGAACTGGAGGGCGCGGATAATGTCGTCTCGGCCTTCAGGAGGGTCCGCGACTGGGCTGGGGGCGCGTGGTGCTGGATCTTCTTCAGCTGCCACTTCATTGGGGAAGCCTCCATCGCCGCCCTCTTCGCCACGCTTCCACGTCTGTTCTGGTGGAAACTCACTGTTTCCCAGGCCCAGGAACATCCGCTACCCACTCGCATCCTGGGTCTCCTGGATTGGTCCATCAGGTGCCAGGATGTGGTGGGCTGGCTGGCCGCTGGCTGGCCCCCCGTCACAGCAGGTTACCAGCTCAGCGCTGAGCGCGTCCTCCACTCCCTGACTCGCCATCTGGCTAATCTAGACCAGCGGCATTGCCTATCTCACGCCTCGCTGGTGGCATGAGCCTCTCCTTCCTTGAGCCCAAGGGCCCAATGTGTGTCCTCTCGAGATTCGATGCTGTCAGGGCATCCAGAACGCCACGTCACCACCTTCTTTTTCGTCAGCGGGACGTCATCAGAGGCCCGCAGTCAACCCGCAGCCAGACCCCTGGCCAAGTGTGGGCAAGGGCGGGGACCCCAGTTGCTTTTCTAGACATAGAGGAACGTGTGCACGGGATCCCAGACGGTCTTTGATCTTCTCCATGCAGAGGTAGATTTGAAGAACTTCGCACTCTGCTTCTCAGTACTGTTGCCAATAGGGCTTCGTGCAGAACACTTTGCTCCCTTCCAGTGGCCACCCCCACCACTTTCACCCACTTGGACACTTCCATCCACCCACTTCTCGTGACAGTGTTCCCCTCCCTGTCTGGTCCTCTCAAGTGGCATGCTTCCTGCTGGAGTGTAGATCTTATGTTCTTCCTCTCTTTTCCTTTTGTGCCTTTGTTATTTCACTGTTAGGTTTCATGATACCCTGCACATGAGATATCGTTCTGTATCATGCTCTTGCGCTCTCATTAATGGCACTCAACATGATATTTTTCAGATCCACGAAGAAGCAAAGGCAGTATCAATTTATTCGGCCTCTCCCAGCAAGCAGAGGAGTCGCCAGCATCAGATCCCCCACCCCCAACCCCGCTGGCCTCTCCCATCACAAGACATGGGAGTGAAGTCAGAACCATACTTTCTCACAATCGACCTGTCTAGTAGAGTGGGATGGCTTTTCCATATAAAAAGTGCCTAAAAAAATCAAAACAGGTGAAAGATCTATACAAAGATAACTACTTAACCACAAACAAAAATAAGAGGACACGATACAATAGAAACCAATTACCTGTTCATGGAACAAGAGGACTACCATTGCGGAGACAGCACTACTCCCCAAAGCATCACACACATTCAATACCATAACCAGAAAACTTCCAATGACTTCTTTGAAAGAGATAAATCGAGTACTCCTGTAAATTCTATAGAATAACAAACAATACAAATAGCTAAAGCAATCCTAGGAAAAAGAAGATATGAGTTATTAATCTGCCCCAACTTTAAACTGTACGACAAAGTTGTAGTAATTACAACAGTGTGGCACTAGATTGCGGATAGACTCTCAGATCACTGGGACAAAAAAGAAAATCCAGACACACCTAAATGGACAGCTAACTCTCATAAAGGCGAAAAGAATACAAAGTGGTGCAAAGAAGGTGTCTTCTAAGAGTGTCGGGAAAACTGGTTGCTAACATGGAAAATGTGCTCAGACCCCTTCCTAACACCATGTACAAAAGAAAAATAAAAATGGATTAAGGACCTACCTATCAGGCCTGACTCTATTGAGGAAAATGTAGGCTGAATTCTCCATGACTTTGTAGCTACAGGCCTCTTTAAGGAGTTAATGCCATTAGCCAAGCAAACAGAGACTAGAAAAAGAGGCAGGGAGTGGCAGTACAGCCGAGAGGGTGTTTACCGAGTCTGAGGCCAACCCGGATTCCATTCCCAGCATCCCATACGGTCCTCCCAACACCTTCAGGAGTAATTACTGAGTGCAGAGCTGGGAGTAACCCTTGCGCATAGCTGGGTGTCGCTCAAAAATGAAGCAACAAAATTTTCTTTGAAAAAGAAGCAAAGATTAAACAAATAGGATTACATTCATAGAAGAATCTTCTGAAACTACTGCCCCAAAAAAAGTAGTGACCAAAATACAAAGACATCCCATTGACTTGGAGAAATTATTTCCCCATCATGCAATCTGATAAAATATATAAAATACTGAATACTGGTAGAACTATATCCCAAAAATGGGAGAAGAGCTGAATCCCATCAAGAATATGTGGGGAGATGAAAAAAAAGTTTCTCAAAGAAGACATACAAATGTCTGAAAAACATATGGGAAAATTCTTTACAGAACAAGTCATCAGGGAAATTCAAATCAAAAGAACATTGAGATATCAAGTTATAATAAAAAGACTTTAAACAACAACAACAACGACGACCCAAAACAAGAGCAAGTGCTGTTGACATGGATGTGGTATAAAAGGGACTCCTATATACGGCTGCTGTGAAAGTAGACTGTTCCGACTTTCCATAGACATTCCTAAGAAAACTAGGAACTGAGCTTCCATCTGACTCAGCTACTCCACTTTTTGGCCTCTATTCTTGCCCAAAAACACTTGATCACATGATCACTTGACATCCCGTTTTTCATTGATTTGCTCGAGCGGTCTACAGTAACCTTTTCATTTGTCTCTGTTGCAAACTAGTGTAGCCCTATGGCGTCTCCTCGTTTTAGGAACACGAAGAACCTCAAACCGATCGTTCAAGGTCTTGACGAAAAAGTATGACCATCTCGTAGGTGGGCGGCCACGTGGGTTTTTTACTTCCAGTCGAATACAGTCGGTAATGGCTCTAGTCCAGTGGTCGTCTCCAAATCTCATCACGTGTCCAGCCCAACTGATTTTCGATGCCTTGGCAAATGAGACAGCGTCCCTGATTCTTGACCATCGATGGAGGTTGGAAGTCCGGATTCTTTCTCTCATTTGAGTGAAACGTGATACTCCAAGCATAGCTCTTTCAATTCCACTTTGGGAGACCCAAATAGCGTTCTCATTCTGTTTTCATAGGGCCCAGGTCTCTGAGGCATATATTAATGCAGGAGGAACAGTGGAATTAAGAGATGTGCTGGAGTCAGAGGTTCTTCATCCACTTAGATATTTCGACACTCTTGAAGGAGTTTTAAGCCTCTCTCTTCTTCCTGCACAACTCAGGTGTCAGGTCATTTGTCATGTTGACTTCTCAACCTAGGTACAGATAACTGTTGCATTCGGAGATGGATAAAGTAGTGCAGAGAAGTGATAAAGGAAAACTTCAAAGAGAGAAGAGCAGCAGTGCTGGTAGATGCGGCAGAAGCCGGGAAAAGCATTTGCAATGTGTGCCTGTCCTTTACCAACTATAAGACCAAGATGACAGCCCTCCGTTGTCCTGATGAATCTATCACATATTTGGGCAATGGAGAAGATTATCCATTACTTCTACTCAGACCTGTTCGATGGCCATGTCCACCTGCTCACATACCAAATTCCACAGGATGGATATGTTGTTCCCAAATTTCTCCCTTCAGAAATTCGATATATTTCATCGGTAAATAAACGAACAACACCTGGCCCAGAAAAAAAAAACCTGAGCAGCTGAAGATTATGCCATCAGTACTCATCAATACACTGGCTTGGCTCTTCACATGCTACCTGTCTGAATGCAAGGTTCCGTCCCAATAGGAAACCGGCAGGACCGTACTACTGTTCAAGAAGGGAGACATCCATGACATTGGCAACTATCGCCCGATCTGCCTGTTGTCTGGCATCTACAAGCTGTTCACTCAAGTCATCCAGAATAGCATTGACAAAACACTAGATTATGGACAACCATGACAGCAAGCTGGGTTTCACAAAAGATTTAGCACGATCAACCATATCCACATGGTAACCAAGCTCACTGAGGTTTATTGGGAGTTCAAGAAGCCAATCTTGAATCTTCATTGATTTAAAGAAGGACTTTGTTTATATTGGGAAGGAATAGAAAGTCTGTTCCTTCTTTCTGAGTCTGGAAAGGTCGGACTCCAGCTGAATCACACAAAGACAATGCTTATGAGATATAGTCTCGTTCTGATGCTCCATTCACTCTCAATGGAACAACTATATCCGAATGCAACAGTTATGTGTACTTAGGTCAAGAAGTCAACATGATGCATGATCTGTCACCTGAGTTGCATAGGAGAAAGAGAGCAACCAATGTTGGCACAGATGTGGCAAGAAAGAAACCCTCCATCACTGCTGTGGGAATACCAACTGATTCAGCACTTTTGGAATACAGTCTGGACGATTCTCAAAAGTTAGAAATTTAGCTCCCATTTGACCCAGCAATATCACTCATGGTAATATTTCCCGAAGAGGCAAGAAAGTATAGTTGAAATGACATCTGCACTTATATCTTTATTGCTGCACTGTTCATAATAGCCAAAATTGGAAACAACCAGAGTGCCCGAGAACAGATGACTGGTTAAAGGAACTTTGGTGCATCTATACAATGGAGTACTATGTAGCTGTTAGAAAAGATGAAATCATGAAATTTACATACAAGTGGTACTACATGGAAAGTATCATGCTACATGAAATGTGTCAGAAAGAAAGGGGCAGACATAGAAAGATTGCATTCATCTGGGGAATATAAAGTAACAAAATAGGAGACTAACACCCAAGAATTGCCCAGATAAGTACCAGTTGGCTCACTCCATGGCTTATAGGCCAGTGTCACATGCTAGAGGGAAAGGCAACTCAGATAGAGAAGGGATTACCCAGTAAAGAGTTTTGAGAGGATCCTGCCAAGATGGGAGATGCATGCTGAAAGTAGATTATAGACTGAACATGATTGCCATTCAATGCCTCTTTAACAAACTATAGCACACAAAAAGAGAGAGAGAAAAAAAGGGAATGCCCTGCCACAGAGAAGGGATGGTATAGGGGGAATGGGTGGGTAGGAGGTATACTGGGATCATTGTTGGTTGAGAATGGGCACTGATGATGGGATGGGTACTTGATCATAGTATAACTGAAACTCAATCAAAAATATAAGTCTACAACTGTATCTCATGGTGTTTTGCTAATAAAAAAATTTTAAAAACAGAGGGGAAAGATCTATACCAGGAAAACTGCTCAACTACAAAAAAAAATAAGAGGACATGATGAAATGGAAACCGATTTCCTGTTCATGGAACAAGAGAACTATCATCTTCGAGACAGCAAACCTCCCCAAAGCATTACAGACATTCGATGCCATTACTAGAAAAATGCCCATGACATCTTTGAAAGAGATAGATTGAGCATTCCAGAAAATACTATGGAAAAACTAACCACCAAAAATAGCTAAAGTAATCCTAGGGAAAAAGAAAATGGGAGATATTACTCTCCCCCAACTTTTAACTGTAAGACAAAGCTGTAGTAATTACAACAGCATGACAGTGGACTGAGGACAGGCTCTCAGATCAATGAGACAGAACAGAAAATCCAAAAACAGATATGTACCGCTAACTCTCATAAAGGAGAAAAGAAAACAACATGCTGCAAGGAAGGTGTCTTCAATAAAGAGTGTCGGGAAAACTGGCTGGTCGCATGGAAAATGAGCTCAAATCCCTTTCTAACACCATGCACAAAAGTCAAATAAAAATAGATTAAAGACCTCCCTATCAGTCCTGGTGTAACTGCCGACCATCTATCTTCACTCCCATTCCTTCCCATTCCAGTCTTCGCATGATGTTCTCGAGGGTGGCACTGAAGAGTTTTGGTGAAATGGTATCACCCAGCCGCACCCCTCTCTTGACATCAACGATCACTTCTTTGTAGAATGGTGAGATCCTGGTAGTGAATCCGCAGTACAGCTCATGGAGGATCCTGAGGTATTGGGCTTGAATGCCCTGATTGGCTAGGGCTTCAATGACCGCTTCCGTCTCAACAGAATCAAAGGCCGTCTTTAAATCAATGAACGTTAAAGAGAGCGGCATCTTGAACTCCCGAGAAACCTCAATGAGCTTGGTTATTGTGTGGATATGGTCGATGGTGCTGAATCCTTTGCGGAACCCTACTTGCTCGCATGGTTGTCCTTCATCTAGTGTTCTGCCAATCCTATTTAGGATGACTCGAGTGAACAACTTGTAGATGACAGACAATAGGCAGATGGGGCAATAGTTGCCAATGTCATGGATGTCTCCCTTCTTGAACAGTAGTACGGTCCTGCTGGTTTTCCATTGGGATGGAACCTTGCATTCAGACAGGTAGCGAGTGAAGAGCCGAGCCAGTGTATTGAGTACTGAGGGCAGATTCTTCAGGTGTTGAGATCTGACCTTGTCTGGGCCGGGTGCTGTTTGTTTCTTTACCGACGAAATGGCGTGTCGGATTTCGGAAGGGAGAACATTGCGAAAGACATATCCATCCTGTGGAATTTGGTATGTCGGCAAGTGGACATGACTATCGAAGAGATTTGAGTAGAAGTCATGGATAATCTTCTCCAATGCCGTTCTGGAGGATGTGATGGATCCATCAGGACGTCGGAGGGCAGTCATCTTGGTCTTATAGTTGGCGAAGGACAGGCGGGCTTTACGAATACTTTTCCCGGCTTCTGCCGCATCTACCAGTACTTCTGCTCTTCTCTCTTTGAGGTCTTCCTTGATCGCATCTCTGCACTGCTTTGCAAGCTCGGACGTTAGCTTGCGGTTGCCTGAGGCATGCGCCAAACCACGCTGGCGAATTAGCTCAAGAGTTTTCGAAGATAGGCGATTTTTTGTGGCTATCTCTCTCTTGGCGTTCCTCGCACATTCATGGAGGTGCTGAACGAGTCGATCGTATTCCTCGTCAATGTTGTCAACAATGGCATCTTCCCATGTTGCCGCAATAGTACCAAAGAGTTCCCAGTTGGTGGTCATTCTGGGAGTTCTCTTTTTGAAGTTTGCAGCCCTTTCTCCCCGCTGTGTGAAGTAGAATTTTGCACGAAGGAGACGGTGTTCCGATCCCGTTCGAAATTTTGGGACAACAGCGACATCAGTCAGGCAAAACCGTCAATTGAATATGATGTGGTCTATTTCGTTGTGGAATCGTCCACCGGGAGACTCCCATGTCCATCGTTTAGATTCTGCCTTCTGGAACTCTGAGTTACCTTGAATGGTCTTGGTCGACATGATGAACTCAGACAGTCTCTCACCCTGTTCGTTCCATTCTAGGCCATGGGTCCCGATGTGAAGTTCTTCAGCTGATCTTCTTGGTCCTATCTTGGCATTAATATCACCCACAATGATCTTGTAGAAGGTGTGATCTTCTTTATAGAACTTCTCTAGCTCCATGTAGAACTTCTCGATTTCTCTTTCATCATAATGAGATGTTGGTGCGTAGACAACGAAGATAGAAACTGCAGGCAGTGAGCCACTTCTATGCAAATGTAAACGTCCAATTCGGGTTGTTAGCCATTCGAATGAATCAATGCTCTTGGCCAAGTTTGTGTTGACAAGGACACCGACGCCTCCAACACCTCTTTTATCGCATGTTCCGAGGAACAATTTTTCTCCAGTGTCGAAAATGGCATGGTGAGATTCGTGCCTTCTTTGTCTCGGTCAGACCAATGATGTCGTGCTTGATCATTCGCGCTTGTACCATCAGGACCTCGATGGATGCATCTGATGCTAGCGTACGTGCATTGAAAGTACAGATGATCATTTTTGTCTTCCTTCGTTGTGGCAGCCTAGGTTGGCCTTGAGATTTTGTCGGCCTCTCCTTTCTCATCCTTCTCAGTGCTGCCATGTCGGTGAACCCTTCAGAGTCAGGTGAATGAGACTAGTTGTAGTTACTGGTTTTTCGCATATCGAATACACAGCGGATAGCTTGCCAGGCTCTTCCGTGCGGGTGGAATTCTCTCGGTAGCTTGCCAGTCTTTCCGAGAGGGATAGAGGCTTTTGGGGTGACTTCTAATCACCCTTGTAGGTGTTACCATATTTGAACCCTATCAAATATGGTACGACAATTCCAGAAGATGGGTATTTAGTGTCATATGATGTGTGGCGTGGCCGCTTGCGGCCGCAAGGGTCCGGAAAGCATCCTGGAGTGTGGCGACGGCTGGGTAGTGGAAGTAGTGTACGCTTTGCTGATGACATTGTTTTAATAACACCAAAGATCAGCCAAGCAGCACAAATGCTGGCCGACTTTGACCATGAGTGTGGAAAGGTAGGACTACAGCTGAATCTTATGAAGACAATGTTTATGAGAAACAGCTTTGTTCCTGACGCCCCATTCGCTCTCAATGGAACGACCATCTCCGAATGCAACAGCTATGTGTACCTAGGTCGAGATGTCAACACGACAAATGACCTGGCACCTGAGCTGCGCAGGAGGAAGAGAGCGGCTTGGAACGCCTTCAAGAACGTCGAAGAAATAGCTAAGAGGACGAAGAACCTCTTGCTCCTGGCACATCTCTTTGATTCCACTGTTCTTCCTGCATTAACATATGCCTCAGAGACCTGGGCCCTACGCAAACAAGATGAGAATGCTATTCAGGTCTCCCAAAGAAGAATAGAAAGAGCTATGCTTGGAATATCACGTTTCACTCATATGAGAGAACGAATCCGGAGTTCTGACATCTGTTGACGATCAAGGATCAGGGACGCTGTATCATTTGCCAAGGTCTCGAAAATCAGTTGGGCTGGTCACGTAATGAGATTTAAAGACAACCGTTGGACTAGAGCTGTTACTGATTGGATTCCACGGGATGTCAAAAGACCGCGTGGCTGCCCACCTACCAGATGGTCAGACTTCTTCGTCAAGATCATGAACGATCGGTTTGCGGCCCTTCATATTCACGGAGCGAACAGATGCCATTGGGCTACACTAGCACGCGACAGGGACAAATGGAGACACTACTGGCTTCCGCTCGAGCAAATCGACGACTAACGGGAAGTTAAGTGATAAGTGATTAAGTGATATCAGTCCTGATTCCATTGAGAAAAATGTAGGCTAAATTCTCCACAACATTGTAGCTAGAGGCCTCTTTAAGGAGTTAATGACATTAGCCAAGCAAACAGAAACCAGGAAAAGAGTCAGGGAGTGGTAGTACAGCTGAATGGGTGTTTACCAAGCATGAGGTCCTCCCAACACATCCAGGAGTAATTATTGAGTGCAGAGCCAGGAATAACACTTAAGCATAGCTGGGTGTGGCTCAAAAATAAAGCAACAAAAATTTCTGTAAAAAAGAAACAAAGATTGAACAAATAGAATTACATTAATATAAGAAGGTTCTGAAACTACTGCCTCAAAAAAAGTAGTGACCAAAATACAAAGACATCCCATTGACTGGGAGAAATTATTTTCCCATCACTCAATCTGATAAACGACTTATACCCAAAGTATATAAAATACTGAACACTGGTAGTACTATACCCCAATTATGGGAGAAGAGCTAAACCCCGTCAAGAATGGGGGTGGGAGATGAACAAACACTTTCTCAAAAAGACATACAAATGGCTGAAAAGAATATGATGAAATGCTCTACAGACCTAGTCACCAGGGAAATTCGAATCAAAAGAACAGTGAGATACCACCTTACAACACAAAGACTTTTAACAAAAACAACAACAACAACCCAAAACAAGAGCAAGCAGTGTTGACATGGAGGTTTATTAAAGGGATCCCCATACACGGGTGCCAGGAAGGTAGAATGTTCTGAACTTCCATGGACATTCCTCAGAAAACTAGGAACTGAACTTTCATCTGACCCACCAACGCCACTTTTTTGCCTCTACTCTTGTCCAAAAACACAATGGAGAAATGATGGTTGCACCCATACGTCCCTTGGAACAATACTAATAGCCCCAAATCTGGAAACAACCCAAGTGTCCTAGAATAGAAGATCGGATAAACTAGTGTATATACATGATGGATCATTACTTGGTCATCGAAAATATAAAAGCACACACATTGATGCTTCGATACTTTGGATCTGCAAAGTATCATTCTGAGGGCAACAGCCTGACACAGTACAATCACTGGTGTCCAGGGTAAAATGAAGCATGACAGAGAAATAACAAATGCCCACAAGAAACAGAGAGGAAGAATGTGAGATCTGCTCTCCAGCAGGAAACATGCCACTTGAGAGGACCAGACACGGAGGAGAAAACTGTCAAGACAGTGGGTGGATGAAAGTGCCCAAGTGGGTGAAAGAGGTGGGGCTGGCCGTTGGAAGGGAACAAACTGTTCTGCAGGAAACCCTATTGGCAATAGTACTGAGAAGTAGGGTGCGGCAGTTCTTCAAATCTACCTCTGCATGGAGATCAAAGACCGCCTGGGATCCCGTGCACACGTTCCTCTATGTCTAGAAAAGCAACTGGGGTCCCTGCTTTTGCCCACACTTGGTCAAGGCTCAGGCCGCGGGTTGTCTGTGGGGCCCTGATGACGTCCCGCTGACGAAAAAGAAGGTGGTGACGTGGCGTTCTGGTTGCCCTGACAGCGTCGAATCTCGAGAGGGTACACATTGGGCCCTCAGAATCAAGCAAGGAGAGGCTCGTGCCACCAGCGATGCGTGAGATAGGCAATTCCGCTGATCTAGATTAGCCAGATGGTGAGTCAGGGAGGGGAGGAAGCGCTCAGCGCTAAGCTGGTAACCTGCTGTGACGGGGGTCCAGCCAGCGGCCAGCCAGCCCACCGCATCCTGGCCCCTGATGGACCATTCCAGGAGACCCGGGATGCGAGTGGGTACCGGATCTTGCCGGGCCTGGGAAGCAGTGCGGTTCCACCCGAACAGACGCCGGAGCGTGGCGAAGAGGGCGGCGACGGAGGCGTCCCCAAAGAAGGGGCAGCTGAAGAAGGTCCAGCACCACGCGCCCCCAGCCCAGTCGCGGACCCTCCTGAAGGCCGAGACGACGACATCCGCGCCCTCCCGTTCTCGGTCAGGCTCCGGACGGTCGTGGAGGACCAGTCCTTCGAGTCCATTTACTGGAGCAGAGACGGAGAGAGCATCATCATCGAAGGGAACTTCTTCAAGTCCGAAGTGCTGGGCCACGAGGACAACCAGCGCATCTTCGGAACCGGCAGCCTGAGGACGTTCGTGCGCCTGCTGAACCTGCAAGGCTTCCGGAAGCTCCACTTCAAGAGCGCCTGTCTCAGCTCGGCCAGGAACAGAGTCATGGTGAGTAACTGGCTCAAGGGCGCGGCGTGGGCGGGAACTGCAGCCCTTGGAGGAGCGAGCCACTAAGGGCCCCGGATGCTCGGCTCCAAGAACTGCACGCGCGTCCTCAAATATATCACAGTGCTTCTCCGTACACAGGGATTGGAGCTTTGGACACGGGGAATTGTTTTGGCTTCCCAAAACGACTGTGGGAGAAAATATGGGTAGGAAACCATAGAAACCAAGAAACAGGACCTTCTGGTAATAATAGAAGATGAAGGATTTTACTACGCTGCACAATATGATTCATGTGTCAACGCAAATTCATTCATATGAATATTAATTATCGAGGTCTAGGTCTCTGTCTAATACTGAAATCTAATCATAGAGAACATTGAACGGAATTAAATGAAATTACATTGTGGATTATATCGTAATTTAATTGTAATATAGATATAATTTATGGTTCATTATGTGAAATCTATGTGAAATCAATTTCTATTCCTCTAAAAATGAGAGGTCATAGTAGAGAGATGAGAATATAGAAATAGTACCTTAAAGGAAACTGACTTCTAGCGATATATATTAAATGATTGATTTAATGGAATTTAGTGAATAACTATATCATTACATTTGGTTCAATTGCAATATTGGTGAGAATAATAATTCATTATTTATTACATTAGATTATGTTAGTACAATAAAGATCAATTCAATGAAACGAAATAAAAATTTAATTATGTAATTATATTCAAATATACATTAAGGTGATTACTTGAATTATCAATGAACTTAATTAGTATTTATGGTACTTTTATCAATAATTTAGTTTAAAATTTAATGATGAATAATTTTATTAGTAAAATTATTTACTAATATGTGATATTACTGTAATATATGATGAATAATCAATTGAAATATTATTAATTTTAATTTTTAAAAATTAGATTATTTTAATCTAATAAGAATTTTAATTGATAATTACATCAAATTCAATTATATATATCCATCTTAATAGATATTGATTGAATAAAAGTAAAGTAAAGGCTCTCCCATTGATCATCAGTTTGCTCGAGCGGGCCCAGTAACGTCTCCATTGGAGACTTTGTTGTTACTGTGTCTGGCATATCGAATACTTCACGGGTGGCTTGCCAGGCTCTGCCGTGCAGGCGAGATACTCTCGGTAGCTTGCCGGGCTCCCCGAGAGGGGCGGAGGAATCAAACTCGGGTTGGCCATGTTGGCTGCATGCAAGGCAAACGTCCTACCGCTGTGTTATCGCTCTAGATTATTCATTTTATTATGCATATGATCTGATTGAGCTTCCTTACAATGAAATTTAATTGAAATTATAGAAAAAGTATTTAATTAAACAAAATTACATTATATTGTCAATAAATGTATATATGTGTATTCATTATCTGCTAATATTTGAATTCATAGATAATTCATTGATTAATTATTTATTAGTAAATCATGATTTTAATGGAACATATTATTAACACTTAACAGATTTAAATTACACTAATTTACTTTAATGAATTGGTTTTATAATATTAATCCAGTAAAATTTTTAATTCCTGTATTAGATTAAGTTTAATTATAGTTTTTTTAATATAAATAAATTTACACAACAATTTAATCATTTAATCAAGCATATATTGTACTGAGAGTTTACTCACAATAAATGTAATTTAAATTTTAAAGAAATTTAATTATAATTAAATACAAATATGTTTAAGTGAATTATCAATAAATCCATTAATTTATCTTTATTGAATATTTACCAAAAATAGTATTTACACATAATTTATTGATGAAACATTGATTAGTAAATTATGATTTTCATGGAATACATGATCAATGCTTAATATTAAAATTATATTATCTACTTTAATGTATTGAATATATAATTGTAATCCAGTAAAACTTTTAGTTTATATATTAGATTATATTTTATTATATATTATTATGCTAATATAAATGAATTTGTGGAATGAATCCATCATTTAATTAAGCATTTGTTAAAGTTCAGTTTACATACAATTACATATCATTACAATTTCATTCAAACGTAATTAGATTCAATTACGTTTTAATGTTGTTACACTGAATATTCACTTATATTTATTGATTATCAAAAATTTATTGTAGAGATAATTTATTGTTAAAATATTTTTATCAGTAAATCATGATTCAAATTAAATGCGTGGTTAATTCTTCATAAATATTAATATTATAAGCTTAGTTAATATATTGATCATTGTTATTTTAATATAGTAACAACATGTGATATCAAATTTATACAGTTATGTTTATATAAGTCAGTTTAATGTCACGGTCACAGTCACGGTCATGGTCCTCCCGTTGTTCATTGATTTGCTCGAGCGGGCCCAGTAACGTCTCCATTGGAGACTTTGTTGTTACTGTGTCTGGCATATCAAATACGTCACAGGGAGCTTGCCAGGCTCTGCCGTGCGGGCGAGATACTCTCGGTAGCTTGCCGGGCTCTCCGAGAGGGGCGGAGGAATCGAACTCGGGTCGGCCAGGTTGGCTGTGTGAAAGGCAAGCGCCCTACTACTGTGCTATCATCGCTCCAGCCCCTAGTGTAATGTAAATTATGTTAATATAAATGAATTGAATGTAAAATTATATATCATTTGTACTCATGTTACAAATAAATATTTTACAACTAAAGTATAGACATTTGTATTTATTGATTATTTATCATTAACGTAATTCATTGATAATTAATTAATTAATCAATTTTGAATTGAATACATTTTATTTATTTATTTCTGTATATTGATTGCTTATCAGTAATTCAATTTATAAATAATTTATTGATAAATGATTTTTATCAGATAATTAGGATTTTAATTAAATATATCATTAATGAGAAGTATATATTATTACTTTATTGTAATATATGAAGCATATTTTAATATAGTAATATACCTCATAAGATATATAAATTACATAAATTTATTTATTTATATTTATTGACTATTCATCATAAATGAATTTAAAGCCAAATTATTTCTTTAACAGTAAAGCATGATTTTTAAAAATGTATCAATAATAATTATTAGACTTAAATATTCTTAGTTTATAGTAAAATATCTTTGAATTCAGTACATTGAATTGCATAGCATAGAATTTATTTATATATTGATTATTTATCAATGATTCAATTTATATAGAATTATTTGTTCTATTATTTTATCAGTAAATTGACCTTTTAATTGAAGATATCATTAATGATTAGTAGATTTTATTATTTATTGTAATATATTTATCATATAATTTTAATATAATAATGTATCATATCAAATTATAAAATGCTTAAATTTAGTCCTTTATATTTATTGATTATTTATAGATTACATAATGTATTGATAATTTATAGATAAATTTTTCTTTATCTGTGAATTATGACTTTAAATATATAATTAACACTTGAATAGACTTACATGTTCCTATTTTATTTTAATATGTTTTTTAATAGAATACATTGAATAATATTGAATTTATATTTATTTATAGTTATTATATAGCTATAATTTAATTCTTAGATAATTTATTAATAAATTGTTTTTATAAGTAAATTAGGATTTTATTTAAATATATATTTAATTATTAGCAGATTTTTATTAGTCTTTTGCAGTATATTAATCATATTATAGTATTTTTCTTATCAAATACATAAGTGTATTAATTTATTTATTTATATTTATTGATTATTTATAGTTGACTTATTTTAAATACAATTTATTTTATATTGTATATCTAAATCAAGCTGAAGACCTCCGGGCCCCAGCCAAGGCCATGCTGAGACCACTCTCCATACATTTGCATGAGCCTCAAGCATAAAAGAACTAGCAGAGGAACCCAGGTGTGGGGGACCCGGGTCTGAGATCTCCAAGCCTGCATGGTTTGGGACTGGACCTGCCAGTAGCTAGACAGTTACACCCACCAACTGCCATGTAACCCCAACAACGGCCAGGATCCAGAGATTATCACACTCAGCTCCCGGGAGAGAACAAGGCAGAGTCTCCTACCCTGTGCCTGACTGTCCTCACCAGGGCCCAACAGCTGAAGACCTCCGGGCCCCAGCCAAGGCCATGCTGGGACCACTCTCCACACACTTGCATGAGCCTCATGCAAAAAAAGACCTAGCAGAGGAACCCAGGTGTGTGGGACCCGGGGCTGAGATCTCCAAGCCTGCATGGTTTGGGACTGGACCTGCCAGTAGCTAGACAGTTATACCCACCAACTGCCGTGTAACCCCAACAACGGCCAGGGTCCAGAGATTATCACACTCAGCTCCCGGAAGCACGCAGCAGCATTTGCGGTCGCGCGACATCTTATCATCTCATTCCTACTTTGGATAAACTGGCAGGCTACCGAATGTAACCTGCCCACACGGCAGAGTCTGGCAAACTCCCCGTGGCGTACCCAATATGCCAAATACCAGTAACAATGAAGGGTCTCATACTCCTAACTCTGAAAGAGCCTTGAATATGGCACTTTTTAAAAAAAAAATCTCAGGACTAGGATGAAGGAGACATTATTGGGGCCTGCTCGAGGCAATTGACGAATAACAGGATGGTTGTGATTGATTGTGATCTTAATCAATAAAATAAAATATTGTATATTTTAATCAGCAAAATATAATTTTATTTAAATATATCATTAAGAATTAGTAGACTTCAATGTTATGAGTTTATTTTATTTTTGAATTTAATACATTGAATAGAATTGAATTTATTTGTATTTATTATTTATCTGTAATTCAATTTTTGGATAATTTATTGATAAATTATATATTTATCAGTAAATTAGGATTTTAATTAAATATATCATTAATAATTAATAGATTTTATAGTTAATTTCTTCTAATATATTAATCATATTATCTTAATGTAGTAATATATCATATCAAATATATAAAGTTCATAAAAACATTTATTGATTATGTATAGATCTCTTAATTTTTAGATAAGTTATTGATAAATTATATCATTAAAGTATTATGCTAATCAAATATATCATTCATAAGACAATTCAAATATCACTGTATCACTTTATCACTGTCATCCTGTTGTTCATCAATTTACTTGAGCAGGCACCAATAACGTCTCCTTCGTCCTAGACCTGAGATTTTAGAAAGTGCCACATTCAAGGCTCTTTCAGGTTCAGGAGAATGAGACAGATAATTATTACTGGCTTGTGGCATATTGAACACACGACGGGGAGTTTCCCAGACTCTGCTGTGTGGGCAGGATTCTTTTGGTTGCCTACCAGGTTCTCCAGAGTAAGAACTAAGTAAGATGTCGGACTGCCGCAAATGCGGCTGCACACTTCCAGGAGCTTGGTTTTATAGACTTGTTCCTTTCCTGTTGATGGGATTACACTTGGGGCAGTTGGTGGGTATAACGTCTACATACAGGAAGATGGGGAATCTGGGTGGAGAAGTCCCAGTCCCAATTCGGAACAGGCTTGGAGATCTATGCCCCGGGTCCACACACCTGAGTTGCTCTGCCAGTTCGTTCATGTGTGAGGCTCGTCTGAACTTAGGGAGTGTGGTCTTAAGGATGGCTATGGCTGGAACCGGAGGTCTTCAGCTGCCAGGACTTTGATTACGGTGGGGATGGAAACTCAACCCACCCTCCTGCAAGGGGTTCTGGTGAGGACAAATATCATTTTATTATTTTCATAAAAGTATCACATTGTTATTTTAATGAAGCAATAATATATAATATTAAATATATAAATGACTTGGTATGTGTTTATTTAAATATACTAATAAATGCAAAATTTAGTTACAATTTATATTCAATTTAATTTGACAGTAAATGTAATGTAGTTAAATGATTTATATTAACATATAAAATTACAATTCATTGATAATAGAATTTCTTTTAAAGTATGATTAATATATATGAGCAATAATGAACACTTAGAAAATATTAATGCACTATAGGTGCTTAAAATTAAATATAATTATATTGATAACAATAAAATTAATACCTTACATTTATAATTCATTTGTTATAGTATACAATTTAATTGTAACATGAGTATAATAAAAGGATTATAATCAAGTTTCTGAATTCACTAGAGTAAATTAATGTGTATTGATTTTAATATAATAATTAATAGTAATAATGATATTATTTCACATTTGTCTTTATTACAAATATGACACTACTTCCACTACTCAGCCGTCGCCACACTCAAGGACACTTTGCGGACCTGCGCGGCCACAAGCGGCTGCGCGACACATCATAAGACACTAAATACCCATCTTCCAAAATTGTCGTACCGTATTTGATAGGGTTCAAATATGGTAACACCTACAAAGGAGATTAGAGGTCGCCCCAAAAGCCTCTATCCCTCTCGGAAAGACTGGCAAGCTACCGAGAGTATTCCGCCCGCAAGGAAGAGCCTGGCAAGCTATCCGCTGTGTATTCGATATGCCAAAACCAGTAACTACAACTGGTCTCATTCACCTGACCCTGAAGGCTTCACCGACATGGCAGCACTGAGAAGGATGAGAAAGGAGAGGGAACAAAATCTCAAGGCCGACGTAGGCTGCCACAACGAAGGAAGACAAAAATGATCGTCTGTATTTTCAATGCACGTACGCTAGCATCAGATGCATCCATCGAGAACCTGATGGTAAAAGAGCGAATGATCAAGTACGACATCATTGGTCTGACCGAGACAAGAAGGCACGAATCTCACCATGCCATTTTCGACACTGGAGAAGAATTGTTCCTCGGAACATGTGATAAAAGAGGTGTCGGAGGCGTCGGTGTCCTTGTCAACACAAACTTGGCCAAGAGCATTGATTCTTTCTAATGCCTAACAACCCAAATCGGACGTTTACATTTGAATAGATGTGACTCACTGCCTGCAGTTTCTATCTTCCTTGTCTACCCACCAATATCCCATTATGATGGAAGAGAAATCGAGAAGTTCTACATGGAGCTAGAGAAGTTCTATAAAGAAGACCACACCTTCTACAAGATCATTGTGGGTGATTTTAATGTCAAAATAGGACCGAGAAGATCAGCTGAAGAACTTCACATCGGGACCCATGGCCTAGAATGGAACGAACAGGGTGAGAGACTGTCTGAGTTCATCATGTCGACTAAGACCATTCATGGTAACTCACAGTTCCAGAAGGCAGAATCTAAACGATGGGCATGGGAGTCTCCCGGTAGACAATTCCACAACAAAATAGACCACATAATATTCAATCGACGGTTTTGCCTGACTGATGTTGCTGTTGTCCCAAAATTTCGAACGGGATCGGACAACCGTCTCCTTCGTGCAAAATTCTACTTCACAGAGTGGGGAGAAAGGGCTGCAAAGTTCAAAAAGAGAACTCCCAGAATGAACACCAACTGGGAACTCTTTGCTACTATTGCGGCAACATGGGAAGATGCCATTGTTGACAACATTGACGAGGAATACGATCGACTGGTTCAGCACCTCCATGAATGTGCGAGGAATGCCAAGAGAGAGATAGCCACAAAAAATCGCCTGTCTTCGAAAACTCTTGAGCTAATTCGCCAGCGTGGTTTGGCGCATGCCTCAAGCAACAGCAAGCTAACGTCCGAGCTTGCAAAGCAGTGCAGAGATGCGATCAAGGAAGAACTCAAAGAGAGAAGAGCAGAAGTACTGGTTGATGCGGCAGAAGCCGGGAAAAGTATTCGTAACGCCCGCCTGTCCTTCACTAACTATAAGACCAAGATGACTGCCCTCCGACGTCCTGATGGATCCATCACATCCTCCAGAACGGCAATGGAGAAGATTATCCATGACTTCTGCTCAAATCTCTTCGATAGCCATGTCCACTTGCCGACATACCAAATTCCACAGGATGGATATGTCGTTCCCAAAATTCTCCCTTCCAAAATCCGACACGCCATTTCGTTGGTAAAGAAACAAACAGCACCCGGCCCAGACAAGGTCAGACCTGAACACCTGAAGAACCTGCCGTCAGTACTCATCAATACACTGGCTTAGCTCTTCACTCGCTACCTGTCTGAATGCAAGGTTCCATCCCACTGGAAAACCAGCAGGACCGTACTACTGTTCAAGAAGGGAGACATCCATGACATTGGCAACTATTGCCCGATCTGCCTTTTGTCTGTCATCTACAAGTTGTTCACTCGAGTCATGCTAAATAGGATTGGCAGAACACTAGATGAAGGACAACCATGCAAGCAAGCAGGGTTCGGCAAATGATTCAGCACCATCGACCATATCCACCCAATAACCAAGCTCATTGAGGTTTCTCGGGAGTTCAAGATGCTGCTCTGTTTAACGTTCATTGATTTAAAGAAGGCCTTTGATTCTGTTGAGATGGAAGCAGTCATTGAAGCCCTAGACAATCAGGGCATTCAAGCCCAATACATCAAGATCCTCTGTGAGCTGTATTGCGGATTCACTACCAGGATCTCACCATTCTACAAAGAAGTGATCGTTGATGTCGAGAGGCGTTCGGCAGAGTGATACTATTTCACTGAAACTCTTCAGTGCCACCCTCAACAGCATCATGTGACGACTGGAATGGGAAGGAATGGGAGTGAAGGTAGATGGTCGGCAACTACACCACCTCCGCTTTGCTGATGACATTGTTTTAATAACACCAAACATCAGCCATGCGGCACAAATGCTGGCCGACTTTGACCGTGAGTGTGGAAAGGTAGGACTACAGCTGAATCTTACGAAGCCAATGTTTATGAGAAACAGCCTTGTTCCTGACGCCCCATTCGCTCTCAATGGAACGACCATCTCCGAATGCAACAGCTATGTGTACCTAGGTCAAGAGGTTACCATGACAAATGACCTGGCACCCGAGCTGCGCAGGAGGAAGAGAGTGGCTTGGAATGCCTTCAAGAACGTCAAAGAAATAGCTAAGAGGACGAAGAACCTCCGGCTCCGGGCACATCCCTTTGATTCCACTGTTCTTCCTGCATTATCATATGCCTCAGATACCTGGGCCCTACGCAAACAAGATGAGAACACTATTCATGTCTCCCAAAGAAGAATAGAAAGAGCTATGCTTGGAATATCACGTTTCACTGAAATGAGAGAAAGAATCCGGAGTTCTGATATCCGTCGACGATCAGAAATCAGGGACGCTGTCTCATTTGCCAAGGTGTCGAAAATTAGATGGGCTGGTCATGTAATGAGATTTAAAGATGACCGCTGCACTAGAGCTCTTACCGACTAGATTCCACGGGATGTCAAAAGACCGCGTGGCCGCCCACCTACCAGATGGTCAGACTTCTTCGTCAGGATCATGAACGATTGGTTTGAGGCCATTCCTGTTCCCGGAGCGAACAGATGCCTTTGGGCTACACTAGCACTTGACAGGGACAAATGGAGACGTTACTGGCACCCACTTGAGCAAATTGAAGACTAACGGGAAGTTAAGTGATTAAGTGATTAATTGATGATTAAATTATTTTGATAGACTTATTAATTTATCTATTTAAAATTGATAATATATTTTAATGTATGTTTTGGATCAAAATAAAATATGTTCGATATATTTTGGATAATTTCAATATTGTAATAAATATGATTATAATCAATATTATAATCTGGCGCTATGTAATCCCATCAGCGGCCAAGACTCAGAGACTATAAATACCAGCTCCCAGTAGAGAACAGTGCAGTCTCCTGCCCCCGTGCCTGGCTTTCCTCACCGGGGCCCCTTGGAGGGGAGCGGGTTGAGCTTTCCTCCCTGCCCCGACCAGGGTTCCCAGAGCCGAAGACCTCCAGGACCAGCCACCACCATGCTGAGACCACTCTGCACACATGAAGGTACTGGCAGAGGGACAAAGCCATGCAGATTCCGGGGCTGAGATCTCCAAGCCTACTCAGATTGGGGCCGAGCATCCTCCATCCAGATCCTCCAAATTCCAGTAGGCCGGGGTCACACCCATCAACTGGCCCCCTGGCGCGGTGTAATCCCATCTGCGGCCAAGACTCAGAGACTATAAATACCAGCTCCCGGAACCGCGCAGCAGCATTTGCGTCCGCGCGACATCTTATTATGACATCATATTATGTCATTCCTACTTTGGACAAACTGGCAGGCTACCAAATGTAGCCTGCCCACATGGCAGAGTCTGGCAAACTCCCTGTGGCGTACCCAATATGCCAAATACCAGTAACAATGATGGGTCTCATTCTCCTAAAGAGCCTTGAATATAATATCAGGGCTAGGATGAAGGAGACGTTACTGGGGCCTGCTCAAGGCAATCGACGATTATAATCAATATATATTTATATTACATATTACTTTGATCTATTACATTCATACTTTTATTATCTTCAATCTTATTGCTAATCAATAGTTGATTTTATAAATCAATAAATAATAAATCATTCAATTATATCTATATACATTAAAATGTGATTTAATTGTGTTATCAATAGTATAGTAATACAAATTTATATGAAAAATTTATATCAATATAAATACAATAGCATTCAATTTAGATATTAGTAACTATAAATATTTTCCCCTAATTCCATTATCATTAATTGAATGTAATGCAATGAATAATATATTACTTAATTGTATTTTTATTACAGTTAAGTTTCCATTGTTGTAAAAATAAATAAATTTAATGTAATATAGAATATGAATGAAACAAGCTATTAATTATTAGTATTTACTTTAACATGAATTATTTTTTGAAGTTATTAATCCTATTTTGTAGTATTTAAATGTAATAAGTAATGATTAGGTACACTAATATAAAAAAATTTATATTAATGTAAGTATTAATCATTAAATGTTTCATGTTTAATGGATGTTTAAAACACATTTCATTGTATTTCATATTTTTTAAATGTAAGTGTAACTCAATAATTTTATATCATATAATGTATATATGTGGGAAGCTGGCCCTTTAACTGACCAAGGCCTAAGTGCCTGTGCTAGTTATGGTCATCCTGACCTACGACCCCACAGCAGGCACAGCCTGTGCTATATATGGTCATCTTGACCTACGTGACCCCGCAACAGGCAAAACCAGTGCTATGTATGGTTATCTTGATGTATGGTTATCCTGAGAGAACATCTGTCATGGCTGTCAGTAATAACAAGAAGTAACTATCTCGTGTCTGGTATGTGATGCATATAAATTTTGTAAATCATATGGACAAGGCCCTTTGTGTAATCACCTCGTGTCTGGTACCAGATACACATAAACCTTGTAATGCGTGATAGGTGAAAACAAACCTTCCTAACTATATATGGGTACGACCTTTAGTGTAGCTGCCTCACTAATGGATATATACCCTGATTGCCCCCAATAAAGTCTGTCCCTTTTCCTCTCTGTTTCTGAGATGCATTCTGTCTCTTGTGTCTTGTGTTCATTCGGTCGGTCCTTCCCTGCACCTACGGATCCTAGGGCCACCTCCGCGGACCGGAGAGTGGTTTTGCGGGCCCCCGCATATATACATTATAATATAACTACTATATTAAAGTAAAATATTTTATGTTTATACATATATTGATTATCAACTTATGTTTAATTATTAAAATGTATCAAATTTAACATTATATAATTGAATTTAAGTAAATAACTATTCCATGAATTATTAAATTAAATTAATTTATATCAATGTATTTAATGTATCAAAACTAAATTAACTGTGATAATGTAAAATATAATTTAATTTTATTCAATACATTATGTTTTAAAATTATTCAATTATGTATAATTAATATGTATCTGGAGCGATAGCACAGAGATAGGGCGTTTGCCTTGCATGCAGCCAACATGGCCGACCCGAGTTCGATTCCTCTGCCCCTCTCGGAGAGCCCGGCAAGCTACTGAGAGTATCTCGCCTGCACGGCAGAGCCTGGCAAGCTCCCCGTGACGTATTCGATATGCCAAATACAGTAACAACAAAGTCTCCAATGGAGACGTTACTGGGCCCACTCGAGCAAATCGATGATCAATGGGAGGGCCTTTACTTTACTTTACTTAATATTTATTGACTGTATAATTAACATGCATTTTATTATATTTCATTATTACATATAAAGTAGTAACTGATATTTATGAAATATAAAATAATTTACTACCATATATTAATTTATAATATCTTAAATGTCACTGACACTGTCCTGCCATTGTTCATCGATTTGCTGGAGCAGGCCCAGTAACATTGCCATTGCGAGAATTGTTACTGTGTTTGGCATATCGAATACCTCACGGGTAGCTTGCCAGGCTTTGCTGTGAAGGCGAGATTCTCTTGGGAGCTTGTCGGGCCCTCTGAAAGGGGCAGAGGAATCGAACTTGGGTTGGTCATGTTGTCTACGTGCAAGGCAAACGCCTCTCTGCTGTGCTATCGCTCCAGCACCTCTTAAATGTAGTCATTGATATTTTTATTAATACAAAAGTTATTCAACAATGTAAAATGTTCATCATATATTATGAATACTTTTGTTTATATATGTAAACTTACATGGTGTATAAATATTAGTCACTATTCATAAACGATGTAATAACCATTCATGTTCATATTAACTGTGTTGATATTACTTGTTTTAATATAAATTGTCTATAATAGATACCTTAAGAAACTGGTATCAATAATTGATATTATCAATTTTATTATAGTGAGATGATAATTCTATTTGGTATTTAAATTTAATTGGTAGTCAATGTCTCAGATAGTGCAAATAGAGTATGACCCCACAGATCTAGGAGGAAAGGGGCTGTGGATCAGTACTTGGAAGGAATGTGTGTGAAGGGGTCAAGCTGTGCCTTGCAACCTTGTTGTGTGTGTGAGCCCATGCCGTGTTTCTCTGCAGGCATACCAGAAACACAACTTCCAGCGAGATCAGCCAAAGTTGATGAACAACATCCGTCGCAAGGGCCACGAGAGGTGCAGGAGTTTCAGGCATGTCATGCATGGGTGCATGTTGCCTTGCAGGAGTTGCTGGAGGTTTGGAATGTCCGGAGGGGTGCATGTTGTCTTGAAGAAGCTGCAGGAGTTTCAGGCATGTCCTGCAATGGAGCAGGGTATATAGAGATCTGCTGTGGGTTCGGTCAAGTCCTGCATGTGGACACGCTGTCTATAGTAGGTTCAGGAGTTTGGGTATGTCCTCCTGGGGTGCCGGGTGTCTAGAGGAGGGGCAGGAGGTTCAGAATGTCCAGAAGGGGTTCAGGATGTCCTGAAGTAGGTGCAGGAGTTTCATCCATTTCGTGCATTACTGCATAATATTTATAGGAGTTGTAGGAGGATTGTGGATGTCCCGCAGGGGTGTTAGGTTTCTAGAGAAGCTGCAGGCATTTGGACATGTTCTAAGGGGTTGCAGAGTGTCTACAATAGTTGCAGGACTTTTTTGGAGTTCCTGCCAGGATGCAGGGTATCTTGAGGTACAGGAGTCTGAGCATGTCCTTCTGGGTTTCAGGGTTTTGTAGGATCTGCAGGGAGTTTAGTAATGTCCATAAGGGGTACAGTCTCTAGGAGGAGTTTCAGGATGCTCGAGCATGACCTGCAGGGCTGTAGGATTTCTTTCAGGAGGTGCAGAAGGTTTGGTCATGTCTTTCAGGGGTACAGGGTGTCTAGAGGAGGTGCAAGAGGTTTGCATATTTCCTGCTGAGTGACAGGATGTCTAGAGGTTGTGCAGGAGTTTGGGCATATTCTGCTGGGTTACAGGGAATTGCAGCTGTGCAGGAGGTTTGCAAACGTCCTGCTGGCTTCCAGTGTGTCTAGATCAGGTCCTGGAGGTTTAGGCATGTTCTGCTGGGGTGCAGAGATCTAGAGGATGTGGAGCAAGTTTACAGATGTCCTGCAGGGGTGCAGGGTGTCTTGCAGTAGGTACAGGAGTTATGCAAATGTTCTCCTGGAGTGCATGGTGTGTAGCGGAGGTGCAGGATATCTGGGCATGTCCTGCAGGGGTGCAGGATATCTTTAAGAGGTTCAGGCTGTTCAAGCATGACCTACATATGTGCAGGGTGTGTAGTAGGTGCAGGAGGTTTGGGATGTCCTGTAGGGGTTCACGGTGTCTTGTAGGAGGTGCAGGAGGTTTGGGCATGTCTTGTTGGGGTACAAGGTTCTAGATGAGCTGCAGGACATTTGCAAGACGTTTGCAGATGTACTGCTCTGTGCAGGGTATCTTGAGGAGGTGCCGGAATTTCTGGCATGTCTTGCAAAATGCAGGTCTCGGGGGAGGATGGGTCAGTCCTGGGCATCTGGGGAATTCTTCCGTAGACAATTTTATAATCTGTTTCAGCCACCAAACTCATATCTTGGTGCTCAGTATGTTCATGCAAGCGCAACAGCGCAAGCACTGTTGCAGAAGACAGAAAATGTGGTGACAGCAGGAGTCCATGAAGCAGACCACCAGAGGCCAATAACCCCCTTCAGATCCGGGACTGTGCTTCTGTTTGCAGCCCGTGGCAGGCTGGTGAGCTCTGGAGGGAAGTTCAGTATACTTATGGCCTGACATATTAAGGCAGCTAAAAACTTCTTGTTCCTCCCCTCCAGTCTCCCTCCAGTTGGATCAGTGCTGGGACACTGTATGTGTAAAACTCAACTACAAAATAACTTTGTAAATGAAGAGGCTTTAAGAAAATAAAAATAAAATATAAAAAGGAGTCAAAGCAACAGTACCGCACATAGAGTGTTTGTCTTGCACACATGTGACACACAATCGAAACTGTGTTGTATTCCCATAACCCCATGTGGCCTCTGAGCCTCTTCATGAGAGATCTCTGAGTGCAGAGTCAGGAGAAAACCCTGAGCACCGCAGATGTGGCACCCAGAGAGGCAAAGTTCCTCCAGAAGTCAAAACTTACACTCTTCTCCCCTAATAATTACAGTTGCAACAACTAAGGTTAACATATGGTCAATCCTTTCTGCGAGTTCAGCAAAGAGCACATTTGCCAGACATTACAAAGGATAATTCTCCAAAACGATGCCACCAGAAGGATAATTCTCAGGGTGAAAAATTTATTAAAATACATATATGATCTTTATGAAGAAAACTCATACAGAACTCCATTTCTGTAAGAAATGGTGAAGAACTCCACCCCCCCCCCCGCCTCCAAACACTTGAACCTCATCAGTTTTAGGGGTTTTCTTAAATGCCCCAAATCCAGACCGATTCATATGTGGGAATGTCTCCTTCATCACCTCTCTACTGTTAATCTCAAGTCTGGATATCAGCCCTGTGGTAAAGAACCAGAGGCTTTGCAGCATCCCCGCCACCATCCCCCACAGGATGGTGGCAGGGTGGTACAAGCCGAGACTCAGAGGCTGCATTGCTGCACTGAAGCCTTGCCCCACGCATATCTCAGTCTTACTCTTTGTGATATCAAAGGTCCGATTGACTGGAACCACACCTTGCTGACCAATCACAGCCCAAGAGCATAAAAGGGGCCGTGTAGGCAGCTGCAGAGCTCTGGGTAGAACCCTTGAAAGGCAAAGGCCAGGAGAAAGCTCCATCTCTCGAAGCGCTGGCCCCTTTCCAATGTCCGAGATGGAGGGAAGAAGAAGGATTCTGGTTCAACCCCACCCAAAGGCCAGGGGCCCAAGGTGAGACGGGGCTGCCCGAGCTGTTCCTCTTTCCCGAGCCTACTGCCCTGTCCTTGCCTGGCATGCCCTCTCCTAATCCAACATCTTTTCCATGGAGCCTCTGATCCCCACCTCTCCACATCCTCTTCCCCCGTCCAGTGCTTTAGCCTCACTCTGTTTTCACTTCAGGTACCCAGCCAGAAGAAGCCAAAAAAGCCCTCAAAGGGAAAAGGGGGAAACGCCTCTGATGATAGTTACTACCCGCCCCCGAGATCAGTTCTCAATAGGCCACTGATTTGCTATCACTGCCTCAGGTTGATGGAGGCAGGTCAAGCCTCCATACTTCAGCTGCCCTCCGCAAACTACAAGAACTCCACCACTCCGAGGGGTGCTAAGTGCTCCCAATCTGATGGGTGGTCAGGCACCTTGTCTTCAGTGCCATCATCTTCAGGTGACACTGAGCAGCAAAGCTATTCACAGTGAAAACAAAAATGTTCCAATACGTTTGCCACTGTGATTTCTAACCTTTCCAAGAAGGCAGACTTTAGACACCAAACTTTCAAGTAATAAAGTGCCCGCACATGGTAAAAATGCAAGTCCCTTGTGTGCAAACTTGCTTGTCTCTGTGAGTTTTGTTATGGAAGTGAGAGCGGAAGGGAGAGAGGGAGGGCAGAAGGGAAGGAGGGAAAAGACATGCGTTAGAAGGCCTGGTATGAGGATGCAAGGAATTGATTCCTTGGATGAGGGTTGAAGATGTTTGGGTTTGGATTGGCCTTGGAGGAGATCTGGTGAACTCATGGGTGGGGGGATTTTGAGTATTAGACGGGATTTGGAGAACTTGAACAAGGTTTTTATGAGGGTGGATGGGGTCTTGGGGGCTTGGGGAGGTTTTGGAGGAGGTGAGGAAGTCTTGGATGGGGTCCCGAGAGTTCTTGAAGGAGAATGGAGAAGGTCTTGGCAGGAAACTGATTTATAGTGATATACATATTAATGCTTGATTTATAATGGAATTCAATAAATAACACGATGTCATTACCTTTGTTTCAATTGTAATATAGGTGGAAATAATAATTCGTTATTTATTACATTAAATTATGTTAGTGGACTATGAATAATTAAACGTATTATTACATAAAATTTAATTGTATAGTAAGGTTAATTAATTCATATTTATATACATATTAATTATTTTATTTCTACTTAATTTTACAGTAAACATAATTAACTTTTGATTATATCAATGTTCATTATTAATTGCTATTTGTATTTAAAACATAAATGATAAATAAATTTAGTTAAATTTTTACATAAAATTAATATTTGCAGTAATAAAGTTAATTTATTTTAATGTACTAATCATATGTCATCTTAGTTTAAATTATCAATTAATAGATTTAATAGCATAGTTCAATTAATAAATTATAACTTGGTTAAATAAACTTAAGTTGAAACAAAATTTACTTATATTTTGTAGGTATTAAATAGAAATGCGAATTAGTAATGAAAACTAATGTCAATATAAAATTGATTAAATTTACTTTCAACTACAAATTAAATTATTGAGATTGAAATCAATATAAATTAAATTTTATTACTAAATTAATTATTTTATATAAATCACACTTAATTGTTAATATTAATGTCAACATGGATAAAATTATGGTAATAAACTATAAATTATTTAGTTATAACATATTAAATAAATTATAAATTATTTACTTATAACATATCAAAATTCAATTAATTTCAGTACATTCTCTTTAACCAAGGATATAAATTAACAATATTTATCTCAATGTTATTAATTTACTTAGGTATATTAAACATATTAGATATTAAATCAAAGTTAATTTTAGTCAAGTTAATAAAAATAGATTCCTTGTAATAACTTCATCATTTAATTATGCTTATAGTACAATAATGTTTAAGTAATGTTTAATTGAATTCAGTCAAATTACAATTTTTATTACATAAGTAGATTCAAATGGAATCAAATATGATTACATAGAATTATAAATAAATTTATTTAGTATTTTGATCATTTATTAATAATTGAATTCAAAATTTATTGATGAATAATTTTATTAGTAAATTATAATTTTAATTTAACATAAGAGCCCGGCAAGTTACCGAGAGTATCTCGCCTGCACAGCAGAACCTGGCAAGCTACCTGTGACGTATTTGATATGCCAAACACCGTAACAACAAGTCTCATGATAGAGACGTTACTGGGCCTGCTCGAGCAAATTGATGAACAATGGGAGGACCGTGATCCGTGAAGTAATTAATAGATTGAACTATTATTAGTTTGTTTTATTTATGAATTATATGATTTAACCTAGAAATCTTCTTTGTCAAGATCATGAACGATCGGTTTGAGGCCCTCCATGTTCCCGGAGCGAAGAGATGCCATTGGGCTACACTAGCACGCGACAGGGACAAATGGAGACGTTACTGGCGCCCGCTCGAGCAAATCGACGACTAACGGGAAGTTAAGTGTGATTAAGTGAGTGATTAACCTAGTAATAATTTTAATTTATAGATTACATCAAGTTTAATTTTAATATCTGTGTTATAAATACAGATTCTGTAAAATAAATTATTTAAGTATGCATATGTTCTAATTGATTTTCTTATAATAAAATTTACTTGAAATTTAATGAAATTATATGATAATTAAACAAAATTACACAGAATTATCAAGAAATTTATTTATTTATATTTATTGATATTTACAAATAAATGAACTTATAAGTAATTGGTTGGTAGACCTTCTATCAGTAAATTAAGATTTAAGTGAACTATAAGATTCACACATATTTTCTAATTAAATTTTTGCAACTCTGGGAATATATCCCAGAGAGGCAAAAAAGTATAGTCGAAGTGATGTCTGCACTACTTTGTTCATTGCAGTAATCTTTACAATAGCCAGAATCTGGAAAAAAACCCGAGTACCCAAGAACAGATGACTGGTTAAAGAAACTTTGGTACATTTACATAATGGAGTACTATGTAGCTGTACTACATGGAAAGTATCCTGCTAAGTGAAATGAGTCAGAAAGAGAGGAGTGGACATAAAAAGATTGCATTCATCTGGGGGACATAAAGTAACAAAATAGGAGATTAATACCCAAGAATAGCCAAGATCAGTATCAGGAGGATTACTCCATGGCATAGAGGCCAGCCAGGCATTCTAGGGGAAAGGGCAGCTCAGATAGAGAAAGGAGCACCAAATAAAGGGTGTTGGGAGGATCCTCCCAGGATGGGAGAAGCATGCTGAAAGTAGGCTATAGACCAAACATGATTGCCACTCAATGCCTCTTTTGCAGACCACAATACCCAAAAGGAGAGAGAAAACAAAAGGGAATGCCCTGCCACAGAGGCAGGGTGGAATTGGGCGATGGGGGTGGGAGGGATACTGGGATACATGGTGGTGAAAAATGGGCACTGGTGGAGGGATGGGTATTTGATCATTGTATAATCAAAACCCAAGCACAAAAATTTGTAAGTCTACAACTGTACATCATGGTGTTTCACTAATAAAAATGTATTAAAAAATTCATATTTATAAAATTCACACTTATTTTCAAATTAAATTTACTCATAATTAAATTTATTTGAAATTGTAATGAAATTTAATGATATTAAATAAATTATAAAGGTAAAGGCCCTCCCGTTGATCATCGATATGCTCGAGTGGGCCCAGTAACGTCTCCATTGGAGACTTTGTTGTTACTGTGTCTGGCTTATCGAATACTCTCGGTAGCTTGCCGGGCTCTCCGAGAGGGGCGGAGGAATCGAACTCGGGTCGGCCATGTTGGCTGCATGCAAGGCAAAAGCCCTACCCGCTATGCTATCACTCAGCGGGTAGGGCGTTCGCCTTACAAGCGGCCAACATGGCCGACCCGAGTTCGATTCCCCCGCCCCTCTCGGAGAGCCCAGCAAGCTACCGAGAGTATTCGATAAGCCAGACACAGAACAACAAAGTCTCCAATGGAGACGTTACTGGGCCCGCTCGAGCAAATCAACGATCAAATAGATTATATTGAATTGAATTATCAATAAATCTTTTACTTTGGCTTTATTGATTACTTACCAAAAATAGAATTTTTAGATAATTTTTGATAAAATTTATATTAGTAAATTATGATGTAATGGAATATGTGATTCATAATTGATAGATTAAAATTATACTTATTTTAATGTATTGATGGGCTGGAGCGATAGCACAGCGGTAGGGCATTTGCCTTGCACACAGCCAACATGGCCGACCTGAGTTCTATTCCTCTGCCCCTCTCGGAGAGCCCGGCAAGCTACCCAGAGTATCTCGCCTGCACAGCAGAGCCTGGCAAGCTACCCGTGATGTATTTGATATGCCAAACACAGTTTAACAACAAAGTCTCCAATGGAGACTTTACTAGGCGCGTTCAAGCAAATCGATGAACAACGGGAGGACAGTGATCTGCAGTGATCTAATGTATTGATGATATACTTGTTTTATTACAATTTAAAGTAAATTTAAATAGATTCACTATAATTTAATGTTACATTGAATATCAATAAAATATTTATTTATATTTATAGATTATCAATAATTTAATGTATAGATTATCAATAAAATATTTATCAATAAAGATTGATATTATTTTTGATAAATTATTATATCATATAATATATTATGTTATATATTTTATAATATATTATATAATATGGGCTGGAGTGATAGCACAGTGATAGGGCATTTGCCTTGCACGCAGCCAACATGGCCGACCCAAGTTCGATTACTCCGCCCCTCTCGGAGAGCCCGGCAAGCTACTGAGAGTATCTCGCCTGCACGGCAGAGCCTGGCAAGCTACCCGTGATGTACTCGATATGCCAAACACAGTAACAACAAGTCTCACGATGGAGACGTTACTGGGCCCGCTCAAGCAAATCGATGAAAAACGGGAGGACCGTGACCGTGATTATATAATATATTATATTATATATTATATTATAAAATATAATTTTTGATATCGAATCGAACCCGGGTTAGCTCCGTGCAAGGCCCTACCCGCTGTCCTATTGCTCCAGCCCCTGTTTTTGACATATTGAATACGCCATGGGGAGCTTACCAGGCCCTGCTGTGCGGGTGGGATACTCTCGGTAGCTTGCCGGGCTCTCCGAGAGGGACAGAGGAATCGAACCTGGGTTGGTCGCATGCAAGGCAACCACCCTACCCGCAGTGCTATCGCTCCATCCTGAAATAGAGGTCAGCCTCTTGGAATTTTTTTCTATTTAAGCACGACATATTGCCACATTATTTTTTAAATAATGGAAATTTACATTTTATGAAATATTTTTGTTGAGAAACTTACTTTACTGTGTGAATGCCTTGTGTGTGTGTGGAGGGGGGGTCACTCCCAGAAGTCCTTGCAGTGGGAGGACCATGAGGTGCCAGGGATCCAGCCCGGGGTTCCTGCAAACAAAGCAGACGCTCCAGATCTCTGAGCAGCACCCTCAGCCCTGAGCATCATTTTCATCAGCACACTTGACTAATTTCTACTCTGATCTTACTCCTGGCCCCCGAAATCTCCAAGCCTACTCGGATCGGGGCCGAGCATCCTCCACCCAGATCCTCCAAACTCCAGGAGGCGGGGGTCACACCCAGCAACTGACGCCCTGGCGCCATGTAATCCCATCAACGGCCAAGACCCAGAGACTATAAAAACCAGCTCCCGGAACCGCGCGGCCGCGAATGCATCTTATTATGACATCTTACTATCTCATTCCTACTTTGGACAAACTGGCAGGCCACCGAATGTAGCCTGCCCACACGGCAGAGTGGCAAACTCCCCGTGGCGTACCCAATATGCCAAATACCAGTAACAATGATGGATCTCATTCTCCTAAAGAGCCTTGAACATAATCTCAGGGTTAGGATGAAGGAGACGTTACTGGGGCCTGCTCGAGGTAATCAATCGATTTTTGATAATTTGATATAATAGATAATCTATGTATTAAATTATTGATATTGATAATTATAATATCAATAATTTAATGCATAGATTATCAATAATTTAATACTTTGTTGTTAAATATATTCTTTATCATTAAATCATTAAATCATGATTTTAATTCAATACAAGAGAAATTTTTCATAGACTTTTAGATTATTACCTAGTTTAATATAGTAATCATTTTAATATAGTAACAATAGGTCATAACAAATTTTTAAACAGTTATGTTCATATGGGCTGGAGCGATAGCACAGCAGTAGGGCATTTGCCTTGCACGCAGCCAACATGGCCGACCCGAGTTCAATTCCTCCGCCCCTCTCGGAGAGCCCGGCAAGCTACCGAGAGTATCTCGCCCACTCGGCAGAGCCTGGCAAGCTACCCGTGATGTATTCGATATGCCAAACACAGTAACAACAAAGTCTCCAATGGAGACGTTATTGGGCCCGCTCGAGCAAATCGATGATCAACGGGAGGGCCTTTACTTTACTTTACTTTTCTTTACTTTACTATGTTCATATCAGTAAATTTAGAATATGTTATGTGAATAGAAATTAATTGAATGTAAAATTATAAACTATTTATACTCATGTTACAATTCAATATTCTACAATTAAAGTATAGTCATTTATTTTTATTGCTTATCCTTAACTTAATTTATAGAGAATTTATAAATGAATTATTTTATATGGAATACATATAATTTATTTATATGTATTTATTATTTATCAATAATTCAATTTATAGATAATTTATTGATAATTGATTTTTATCAGTAAAGTAGGCTTTCCATTAAATATATCTTTAATAATCAATAGACAGTATTAGTTTAATATAATGTATTAATCATAATCTATCATCTAAATTCTGTAATATGCATAATGTTATTTATTTATATTTATTGATTATTTATCAAAAACTTAATTTATAAATAATTGATAAATTATTTCTTTATCAGTAAAGTATGAATTTTTAAAATATATCAATTATAATTAGTATAATTAAATGTTATTAGTCATTTAAATATATTTTTGAGTTGAATACACTGAATTATATGGAACTTATTTATTTATAGATAGTTAGTAATCATTAATTCAATTTATAGATAATTTATTAATAAAATAATTCTTTATTAGTAAATTAAGGTTTTAATAAAAGATATATTTAAATAATGATTTGTAGATCTAATTATTCATTGAAATATTAAATAACTTAATTCATTTAGAGTTCATTGATAAATTATTTTTCTATTGAATACATTGAATTTATTTATTTCTGTATATTGATTATTTATTTAGAAATGTATATTTATTGATTAATATAAATTATATTTATTGATAAATGTATACTTATTTAGAATTGTACATTGATAAATTTATTGATAACTGATTTTTATCAGTAAATTAGGATTTCTGAAAAGCATATGGGAAAAATGCTCTACAGAACTAGCCAACAGGGAAATTCAAATCAAAAGAACAGTGAGATATCACCTTACAACACAATGACTTTAAACAACAAGAAAAAAAACAACAACAACAACCCAAAACAAGAGCAAGCGGTGTTGACATCGATTTGTTATAAAAGAATCCCCATACACGGCTGCCAGGAGGGTAGAATGCTCTGAACTTCCATGGACATTCCTCCGAAAAGTAGGAACTGAGCTTCCATCTGACCCAGCAACTCCACTTTCTGACCTCTACTTCTGCCTCAAAACACAGTGGAAACGATCCTTGCACCCCTACGTTCCTTGAGGCAATATTCACAATAGTCCCAAATCCGGGAACAACCCAAGTGTGCTAGAATAGACGACAGATAAACAAGTGCATATACATGATGGATCATTACTCGATCATTGAAAACATAAAAGCACACAATTTGCTGCTTCGTGGATGGATATGCAAGTTATCAATCTGAGGGCAAGAGCCAGACACAGGACAATCTCTCTTGTGCAGGGTAACATAAACCATGACAGAGAAAAAACAAATGCCCACAAGCAACAGAAAGGAAGATCATGAGATCTGCTCTCCAGCAGAAAGCATGCCACTTGAGAGGACCACACAGGGAGGAGAACCCTATGACGGCAGTGGGAGGATGGAAGTGTCCAAGTGGGTGAAAGAGGTGGGGGTGGCCGCTGGGAGGGAGCAAAGTGTTCTGCACGAAACCCTATTGGCAACAGTACTGAAAAGCAGGGTGGAAAGTTCTTCAAAACTAACTCAGCATGGAGAAGATCACCATTTGGGACCCCGTGCACATGTTCCTCTATATTTAGAAAAGCAACTGGGGCCCCTGCCCTTGCCCACACTTGGCCAGGGCTCTGGGCGCAGGTTCGCTGCGGGCCTCTTAATGACGTCCCGCTGACGAAAAAGAAGGTGGTGACGTGGCGTGCTGGTTGCCCTGACAGCATCGAATCTCGAGAGGACACACACTGGGCCCTCAGGATCAAGGAAGGAGAGGCTGGTGCCACCAGCGAGGCGTGAGATAGGCAATGCCGCTGATCTAGACTAGGCAGATGGCGAGTCAGGGAGGGGAGGAAGCGCTCGGCGCTGAGCTGGTAACCTGCTGTGACGGGGGGCCAGCCAGCGGCCAGCCAGCCCACCGCATCCTGGCACCTGATGGACCTTTCCAGGAGACCCGGGATGCGAGTGGGTACCGGATCTTGCCGGGGCTGGGAAGCAGTGCGGTTCCACCCGAACAGACGCGGGAGCGTGGCGAAGAGGGCGGCGACGGAGGCGACCCAAAAGAAGGGGCAGCTGAAGAAGGTCCAGCACCACGCGCCCCCAGCCCAGTCGCGGACCCTCCTGAAGGCCGAGACGACGACATCCGCGCCCTCCCGTTCTCGGTCAGGCTCCGGACGGTCGTGGAGGACCAGTCCTTCGAGTCCATTTACTGGAGCAGAGACGGAGAGAGCATCATCATCCAAGCGAACTTCTTCAAGTCCGAAGTGCTGGGCCACAAGGACAACCAGCGCATCTTCGGAACCGACGGCCTGAGGAAGTTCGTGCGCCTGCTGAACCTGCACGGCTTCCGGAAGCTCCACTTCAAGAGCGCCTGTCTCAGCTCGGCCCGAAACAGAGTGATTGTGTGTAACTGGCTCAAGGGCGCTGCGCGGGCGGGAACTGCAGCCCCTGGAGGAGCGAGCCACTAAGGCCCCGGATGCTTGGCTCCAAGAACTACACGCGCCTCCTCAAATACACATAATTTATAGATAATATATAGATAAATTATTTTTTTGTAAACAGTTTTTATTTAAATATATAATTAAGAATTAGTAGACTTACATGTTATAAGTTGATTTTAGTATATTTTTGAATAGAATACATTGAAGAACATTGAATTTATTTACTCATAGTTATTATTTATCTGTAATTCAATTCACAGGTGATTTATCAATAAATCATTTTATCAGTAAATTAGGATTTTAATTAAATATATATTTAATGATTAGTAGATTTTATTATTAGTTTATTGGAATATATTAATCATATTATTTTATTATAGTAATTATCTTTTCGAATATATAGCACAGTATTAATATATTTATATTCATTGATCATTTATAGATGACACATTTTAACGAAAATTTATTGATGAAATATATTTTAATCAGTAAAATATAATTTTATTTATATATATCTTTAACAATTAGTAGGCTTAAATGTTATTAGTTAATTTTATTATATTTTTGAATTGAATACATTGAATAACATTGAAATCATTTATATTTATTATTTATCTTTAATTCAATTTATAGATAATTTATTTATAAATAATATATTTATTGGTAAAGTAGGATTTTAATTAAATATATAATTCAGGATTAGTAGATTTTATAATTAGTGTCTTGTAATATATTAACCATATTATCTTAATGTAGCAATATATCATATCACATTTAAAATTTATAAATATATTTATTTCTGTGTATTATATATAGGTCTCTTATAGATAAGTCATTGATAAATTATTTATTTATTGTTAAAGTATTATTCTAATCAAATAAATCATTAATAAGTCGATTCAACCATCATTTTATTATTTTTATACATATATTGTTATTTTAATAATGCAATAATATATATCATATCAATTTATAAAAGATTTGCTACATATTTATTTTAAAATACTAATAAATGCAAATTTTAGTTACAATTTATATTCAATTTACTTTTTTTTTTTAATTTATTTATTGAATCACTGTGGGAAAGGTTACAAAGCTTTCAGGTTTATGTCTCAGTCATGCAAATATCAAACACATTTCCCTTTACCAATACTTATTTTTTACCATGAAGAACCCCAATAAAACCCCAACCCCCACCCCTTCCCGTCCCTGTGAAGCAGATGAATTCTAGTTAACACTCTATCTGCTTTGATTAGATTCATTGTTTCAATAAAAGATTCACCACTATTATTTAGAGTTTACCCCCCCCCCAAATCAGACATGCTGAAAAAGCATTGTGAAGTGATTTGCTTTCTACGGCTGAGTTCAAGGATTAAATGTTGGTTTTGGATTTCTGCTCTTTTACCTATTGACCCTGGAAGTATTTTTACTGAAAGTCAGATAGTTAAGAAATTGGTTTCTGTGTTCTGGAGTCCTGGCCGTGCTGGAGAGCCGCTCACGGGGGGCAACCGGTGGCCTCGGTAGGGCGTGACGGGCAGACCGAAATGCCCCCCTTCCCATGAGGTTTTAGTCGCCCCCACACTCCCGGCTCATACCTGCTGTCCACAAGGCTCCCATGTGGCCGCCATCTTTCTTTCCAGAGAGGAGAGGGCGAATGGGGCAACACCCTTTCCCCTCCGGCAGACTTGATGGCCTGGATCAATGCAGAGTCTGTTCACTTTTCTGCTCCAAGCTGCTGGGTTCTGCATTAAGTCCTTGTGCTTCTGGGGCCGTGGCCGTGCTGGAGAGCCGCTCGTGGGGGGCAACTGGTGACCTCGGTAGGGCGTGAAGGACGGACCAGAACGCCCCTCTTCCCATGAGGTTTTAGTCGCCCCCACACCCCCGGCTCATACCTGCTGTCCACAAGGCTCCCATGTGGCCGCCATCTTTCTTTCCAGAGGGAGGAGGGCGGAAGGGAGCAACACCCTTTCCCCTCTGGGCAGAAATGATTGCCTGGATTAACGCATAGTCCTTTCACTTTTCAGCTCCAAGCTGCTGGGTTCTGCATTAGGTCATTGTGCTTCTGGGGCTGTGGCCGTGCTGGAGAGCTGCTCGTGGGGGCAACTGGTGGCCTCGGTAGGGCGTGAAGGGCGGACCGAAACGCCCCCCTTCCCATGAGGTTTTAGTCGCCCCCACACTCCCGGCTCATACCTGCTGTCCACAAGGCTCCCATGTGGCCGCCATCTTTCTTTCCAGAGAGGAGAGGGCGAATGGGGCAACACCCTTTCCCCTCCGGCAGACTTGATGGCCTGGATCAATGCATAGTCCGTTCACTTTTCTGCTCCAAGCTGCTGGGTTCTGCATTAAGCCCTTGTGCTTCTGGGGCTGTGGCCGTGCTGGAGAGCCGCTCGTGGGGGGCAACTGGTGACCTCGGTAGGGCGTGAAGGACGGACCAGAACGCCCCCCTTCCCATGAGGTTTTAGTCGCCCCCACACTCCCGGCTCATACCTGCTGTCCACAAGGCTCCCATGTGGCCGCCATCTTTCTTTCCAGAGAGGAGAGGGCGAATGGGGCAACACCCTTTCCCCTCCGGCAGACTTGATGGCCTGGATCAATGCATAGTTCGTTCACTTTTCTGCTCCAAGCTGCTGGGTTCTGCATTAAGTCCTTGTGCTTCTGGGGCCGTGGCTGTGCTGGAGAGCCGCTCGTGGGGGGCAACTGGTGACCTCGGTAGGGCGTGAAGGACGGACCAGAACGCCCCCCTTCCCATGAGGTTTTAGTCGCCCCCACACCCCCGGCTCATACCTGCTGTCCACAAGGCTCCCTTGTGGCCGCCATCTTTCTTTCCAGAGGGAGGAGGGCGGAAGGGAGCAACACCCTTTCCCCTCTGGGCAGAAATGATTGCCTGGATTAACGCATAGTCCTTTCACTTTTCTGCTCCAAGCTGCTGGGTTCTGCATTAAGCCCTTGTGCTTCTGGGGCTGTGGCCGTGCTGGAGAGCCGTTCGTGGGGGGCAACTGGTGACCTCGGTAGGGCGTGAAGGATGGACCGGAACGCCCCCCTTCCCATGAGGTTTTAGTCGCCCCCACACTCCCGGCTCATACCTGCTGTCCACAAGGCCCCCATGTGGCCGCCATCTTTCTTTCCAGATAGGAGAGGTCGAATGGGGCAACACCCTTTCCCCTCCGGCAGACTTGATGGCCTGGATCAATGCAGAGTCTGTTCACTTTTCTGCTCCAAGCTGCTGGGTTCTGCATTAAGTCCTTGTGCTTCTGGGGCCGTGGCCATGCTGGAGAGCCGCTCGCGGGGGGCAACTGGTGACCTCGGTAGGGCGTGAAGGACGGACCAGAACGCCCCCCTTCCCATGAGGTTTTAGTCGCCCCCACACCCCCGGCTCATACCTGCTGTCCACAAGGCTCCCATGCGGCCGCCATCCTTCTTTCCAGAGAAGAGAGGGCGAATGGGGCATCACCCTTTCCCCTCTGGGCAGAAATGATGGCCTGGGTTAACTCATCGTCCGTTCACTTTTCCGCTCTAAGCTGCTGGTTTCTGCATTAAGTCCTTGTGTTTCTGGGGCTGTGGCCATGCTCCAAACTTAACTCTGATTTTCAGGGAGAAAGATTGGGTGGTTTACTTCTCATTGATCACTTTGTATGTAGAGAGATGTCGCGCGGCCGCGTAAGCGGCCGCGTGGTTTTGAGAAAAAGTCCTCGTTCCCGCATACTCGAGCTGTGTTTGTAGAGGCTTCTGGTCACCAGGGTTCCATCTGGGGGAGGCGGGATGCGGCGCCTACTCCATCTGGAACTTTCCGGTGCTCTCGGCTCTTTTTGGAACCTGTTTTTTCTTTTTTCTTTTCCTCCGGGATCCCGCACCCTCCATGTGTTCCTTCTCTTATTCTGAACGTTTCGATATTCAATTTACTTTGACAGTATAAAGAATATACTTAAATGATTTACATTAACCTGTAAAATTACAATTCATTAATAATTTACAGTCACGGTCCTCCCGTTATTCATCGATTTGCTTGAGCGGGTCCAGTAACATTTCCATTGTGAGACTTGTTGTTACTGTATTTGGCATTAGAACACATCACAGGTACCTTGCCAGGCTTTGCCTTGCAGGCCGGAAACTCTCAGTAGCTTGCAGGCTCTGCGAGCGGGCGGAGGAATCAAACCTGGCTCGGCCAGGCTGGCTGCATGCAAGGCAAACAAGCTATTAGTGATTTATATTAAGATTACCATAAATTGTGGGAAGCCAAGAGCCCTCTCATAGACCCTAGTTGTGGTTCCCATGTTAGGAACTGCTTGGGACAGACATTGGTGATAGTCTCCCAGGACTTCCTGATCTCAGTGGATAGCTGATCTATAGCCACTTAACATCAACCACTTAACACTCGGCAGCTTGCTGGGCTCTCCAAGAGGGGCGGAGGAATCGATCTCGGGTCGGCCCTGTTGGCTGCATGCAAGGCAAACGCCCTACCGCTGTGCTATCACTCAAGTAACTATATTGAAGTAAAATAATTTATATTTATAAACATATTGATTATCAAGTTTTATTTAATTAATTATTAAAATAGTCAAATATTTGAATAGTTAAATATTATTTAAATAAATAATTTATATAATTAATTTATTTTATTAAGGAATATTGATTTTAATATAATATTTAATTTTAATAATTCTATTATTCACGATTGTCTTTATTACAAATGTGTTGAAAATTATGTTGATGACTTATTTATTAATCTTTTATCAAATAAAATTAAAAATATATTTTAGTATATATTTTGGATTAAAATAAAATATAAGTTTGATATATTTTGGATAATTTCAATATTTTAATAAATATAATTATAATCATTTACTCAATTACATTCATACTTTTATTAATTTTTTTTATTAGTGAAACACCATGAGGTATAGTTGTAGACTTAAAAATTGTTGTGCTTGGGTTTCAATTATGCAATGATGGGGCTGGAGCGATAGCACAGCGGGTAGGGCGTTTGCTTTGCACTCAGCCAACATGCCCGACACGGGTTTGATTCCCAGCATCCCATATGGTCCCCCGAGCACCGCCAGGAGCAATTCCTGAGTGCATGAGCCAGGAATAACCCCTGAGCATCGCCGGGTGTGACCCAAAAAGCAAAAAAAAAAAAAACAAATCAATTATGCAATGATCAAGTACCCATCACACCACCGGTGCCCATTCTCCACCCCACCAATCGCAGTATCCCTCCCACACCCCATTCCCCATCCACCCTGCCTCTGTGTCAGGGCACTCCCTTTTGTTCTATCTCTCCTTTTGGGTGCTGTGGTCTGCAGAAAAGACATTGGGTGGCAATCATGTTCGGTCCATATATTACTTTCAGCAGGCATCTCCGATCCTGGGCAGATCTTCCCAGCACCCTTTATTTTGTGCTCCCTTTTCTATCTGAGCTGCCTTTACCCCTGGAGTGTGCAACTGGCCTCTAAGCCATGGAGTGAACAACCTGGTATTTATCACATCAGTTCTCAGGTGTTAGTGTCTTATTTTGCTACTTTATGTTACCCAGATGAATGCAATATTTATATGTCTTTCCTTCACTTTCTGACTCATTTTGCTTAGCATAATATTTTCCATGTAGTACCACTTGTATGTAAATTTCATGACTTCATTTTTTCTAAACGCTACATAGTACTCCATTATGTACATGTACCAAAGTTTCTTTAACCAGTCATCTGTTCTCAGGCACACAGGTTTTTTTCCATATTCTAGCTATTGTAAACAGTGCTGCACTGAACAAACAAGTGCAGATGTCACTTCGACTATACTTTTTGGACTCTCCGGGGTATATTCCCAGGAGTGGTATTGCTGGGTTAAATGGGAGCTCAATTTCTAATATTTTGAGAGTCATCCATACAGTTTTCCAAAAGGGTTGAACCAGTCGGCATTCCCACCAGCAGTGAAGGAGGGTCCCTTTCTCGACACATCCGCGCCAACACAGGTTGCTTTTGTTCTTTTGAATGAGGGCCAGTCTCTGTGGTGTGAAATGATATCTCATTGTTGTTTTGATCTGCATCTTTCTGATGATTAATGATGTAGAGCATTTTCTCATGTGGCTTTTAGCCATTCGGATTTCTTCTTTGAGAAACTCTGTTCATTTCGTTGCCCCACTTTTTGATGGGGTTGGATGTTTTCTTCTTGTGGAGTTCAACCAGTACTTCCTTTATCCTTGATATCAACCCCTTGTGGGATGTGTATTTGGAGAATATCCTTTCCCATTCTGTAGACTGTCTTTGTATTTTGGTCACTGTTTATTTGGAGGTGCAGAAGCTTCTTAGTTTAAGATAGTCCCATTTGTCTATCTCTGTTTTCACTTGTTTGGCCAGTGACGTGACATCTTTGAAGATACCACTAGCATCAATGTCATGTAGGGTTTTGCCAACTTTGTCTTCAATGTACCTTATGGATTCTGGTCTGATATTGAGGTCTTTGATCCACTTTGATCTTACTTTTGTACATGGTGTTAGGCAGAGATCTAAGCCCAGTTTTTGGCATGTAGTCGTCCAGTTTTGCCAGCACCATTTGTTAAAAAGACTTTCCTTACTCCAATTCGCATTTCCTGCCTCTTTATCAAAGATTAGATGATCATATGTTTGAGGGGAGATGTCGGTATATTCAACCCTGTTCCATAGGTCTGCAGCTCTGCCTTTGTTCCAGTACCATGCTGTTGTAATTATTACTGTTTTGTAATAGAGTTTGAGGTTCGGGAGGTTAATTCCTCCCATTTTCTTTTTCCCAAGAATTGCTTTAGCTATTCGAGGGGTCTTATTGTTCCATATAAATTTCAGGAGTGTTTGCTCCATTTCTTTGAAGAATGTCATGGGTATCCTAATAGGGATCGCATTCAATCTGTACAGTGCTTTGGGAATTATTGCCATCTTCACAATATTAATTCTCCCCATCCATGAGCAGGAGATATTTTTCCATTTCCTCACGTCCTCTTTTATTTCAAGAAGGAGCGTTTTGTAGTTTTCTTTGTACAGGTTCTTTACTTCCTTAGTTAAAATAATTCCTAGGTAGTTGATTTTCTGGTGTACAATTTTGAATGGGATTGTTTTCTTCATGGCATTTTCTTCTCTCTCACTATTTGTGTATAGGAAAGCCATGGACTTTTGGGTATTGATTTTATAGCCTGCAACTTTACCATACAAGTCTATTGTTTCTAGGAGTTTCTTGGTAGAGGTTTTAGGGTTCTCTAAGTATAGTATCATATCATCTGCGAATAGTGAGAGCTTGATTTCTTCCTTTCCTACCTGCCCTTAATATCTTTTTCTTCCCTAATCGCTATTGCAAGTACTTCCAGTACTATCTTGAACAGTAGTGGAGAGAGTGGGCATCCTTGTCTCGTCCCTGATCTTAGAGGGAAAGCTCTCAGTTTTTCCCCATTGAGGATGATGCTTGCTGTAGGCTTGTCTAGATGGCTTTAACTATATTGAGGAAAGTCCCCTCTACCCCCATTTTGGCTAGGGTTTTCATCATAAAGGGATGCTGAATCTTGTCAAATGCTTTCTCTGCATCTATTGATATGATCATTTGGTTTTTATCTTTTCTTTTGTTGATATGATGGATTATGTTGATTGATTTCCGAATGTTAAACCATCCTGCATCCCTGGGATGAATCCCACTTGGTCATGGTGTATGATCTTTTTGATGAGTTGTTGAATTCTATTTGCTAGTATTTTGTTGAGAACTTTTGCATCTGTGTTCATCTGGGATATCAGCCTGTAGTTTTCTTTTTTTGTGGTGTCTTTGTTTCCTTTTGGTATTAGAGAGATATGGGCTTCATAGAAACTGTTTGGGAGAATTTCAGTTTTTTCAATTTCCTGGAAAAGGTTGAAAAGGACTGGCAGTAGGTCCTCTTTAAATGTTTGGAAAAATTCGCTAGTGAATCCATCTGGAGCTGGGCTTTTGTTTTTGGGAAGACTTTTGATTACAGTTTACTTTTTTAATAGGTCTATTCAAGTATTCCATATCTTCTTGACTCATCTTTGGGAGATTATAGGAATCCAGAAATTTATCCATTTCTTGTAGATTCTCTTGTTTCGTGGCATATAGACTTTCAAAGTAGTCTCTGATGATCTTTTGAATTTCTTTGGTTTCCATTGTGATATTCCCATTCTTATTTCTGATTCGGTTTATTAGGGTTTTGTCTCTCTGTTTCTTTGTGAGTGTTGCTAGTGGTTTATCTATCTTGTTTATTTTCTCGAAGAACCAGCTCTTGGTTTCATTGATTTTTTTGGATTGTTTCTTTGGTTTCCATGTTGTTGATTTCTGCTCTAAGTTTTATGATCTCTTTCCTTCTTCCTGATTTGAGCTCCTTCTGTTGATCCTTTTCTAAGATCTTGAGCTGTGAAGTCAAGTTGCTTGTGTGCATCCTTTCTTCCGTCCTGAGATATGCTTGCAGGGCTATAAATTTTCCCGTTAATACAGCTTTAGCTGCATTCCATAAATTCTGGTAGCTCGTGTCTTCATTCTCATTTGTTTCCAGGTACCTTTTTATTTCATCCTTGACTTCCTTCCTGACCCACTCGTTGTTCAGCAGTGAGTTTGTTTAGTTTCCTGGTGTTTGATTGATTTGGTTCTCTGTGTCTGTGTGTGATTCACTTCTATAGTCAGTGCATCGTGGTCTGAAAAGATTGTTGATACTATCTATCTTCCTGATTCTATTGATGTATGTTTTGTGGCCCAGCACATGGTCTATTTTGGAAAATCAATTACATTCATTCTTTTATTATATTCAATTTAATTGCTAATCAATAGTTTATTTTATAAAACAGTAAATAATAAATCATTCAAATATATTTATATGCATTAAAATGTGATTTAATTTTGTTATTTATAGTACAGTAATACAAATTTATATGAACTGTTTAAATCAATATAAATACAATAGCATTCAATTTCGATATTAATAACTAATAATTATTTTCCCCAACTCCATTATTATTAATTGAATAGAATGCAATGAATAATATATCACTTAATTGTATTTATATCACAGTTATATAAAGTTTCCAATGTGGTAAAATATAAATAAATTTAATGTAATATAGTATATGCATGAAGCAGGCTATTAATGATTAATATTTACATTACTATGAAATAATTTTGTGAATATATTAATGCTATTTTGTAGTATTTTAATGTAATAAATAATAATTATGTACATTAATATAAACTAATTTATATTAATCTAACTATTAATCATTAAATGTATTCGCACAGCGGTAGGGCGTTTGCCTTGCACGCAGCCAACATGGCCGACCCGAGCTCGATTCCTCTGCCCCTCTTGGAGAGCCCGGCAAGCTACCGAGAGTATCTCGCCCACACGGCAGAGCCTGGCAAGCCACCTGTGATATATTCGATATGCCAAACATAGTAACAACAAAATCTCCAATGGAGACGTTACTGGGCCCACTCGAGCAAATTGATGAACAACGGGAGGGCCTTTACCTTTACCTTTAATAGATAATTAATGCATATTTAATTGTATTTCATATTTATTTTAGGTAAGTATAACTCAGTAATTTTATATTATGTAATGTATATATATTTCAATGCTGTCACTGTGTGTATGTCACTGTCCTCGCATTGTTCATCAGTTTTCTGAGCAGGCCCAGAAACGTCTCCATTATGAGACTTGGTTGTTACTGTGCTTGGCAACTGTGTTTGGCATTTCGAAAATGTCATGGGTAGCTTGCCAGGAATTGCCGCGTGGGCGAGATACGCTCAGTAGCTTGCCCGGCTCTCTGAGAGGGGTGGAGGAATCGAACTCGGGTTGGCCATGTTGGCTGCGTGCAAGGCAAACGCCATGCCCACTGTGCTATCACTCCGGACATAAAATTACATTTCATATGATCTCAGCACCATAACACTGTCCTCCCGTTGTTCATCAATTTGCTTGATTGGGCCTAGTAATGTCTCCATTTTGAGATTTGTTGTTACTATGTTTGGCATATTGAATACATCACGGAAAGCTTCCCAGGGTCTGCCTGAGAGTGTCTCGCCTGCACAGCAAAGCCTGGCAAGATCCCCGTGACATGTTCCATATGTCAAACACAGTAACAAGTTCACAATGGAGACGTTACTGGGCCCACTAGAGCAACTCGATGAACAACGGGAGGAGAGTGACAGTGATTCATAAACGATGCATTAACCATTCATGTTCATATTAACTGTGTTTATATTATTTGTTTTAATATAAATTGTCTATAAAATATATCTTAAGAAATTCATGACGATCAGGATCACAACCAACCTGTTGTTTGTCAATTGCCTCGAGCAGGCCCCATTAACGTCGCCTTCGTCCTAATCCTGAGAGTTTTTTAAAAAGTATCATATTCAAGGCTGATTCGGGGTTAGGAGAATGAGACCCATCATTGTTACTGGTATTTGGCATATTGGGTACGCCAGACTCTGCCGTGTGGGCAGGTTGTATTCAGTAGCCTAACAATTGTCCAAAGCAGGAATGAAATAATAAGATGTCGTGTGGCCGCATTTGCTTCTGGGGCTGGTTTTTATAGTCTTTGAGTCTTGGCCGTTGATGGGATTACATGGCGCCAGGGGGCCAGTTGGTGTGAGACCTGCCTACTGGAATTTGGAGGATCTGGGTGAATGCTCAGCCCCGATCCGAGCAGGCTTGGAGATCTCAGCCCCAGAACCCGCATGCCTTTTTTCCTCTGCCGGTACTTTCATGCGTGTGGAGAGTGGTCTTAGCATGGTGTTGGCTGGTTCTCGAGGTCTTCGGCTGCCGGAGCCCTGGTCGGGGTGGGGAGGGAAACTCAACTCTTAAGAAATTGGTATCGAAAATTGATATTATCGATTATATTATAGTGAGGTGATAAGCCTATTTGATATTTAAATTTAAATGGCGAAGATACTGTAAATATACTATGACCCCACAGAGCTAGGGGGAAAGGGGCTGTGGATCAGGACTTGGAAGGAATGTGTGTGAAGGTGTCAAGCTGGGCCTTGCACCCTGTTGTGTGTGCGAGCCCGTGCCACGTTTCCCCGCAGGTATATGGGAACCACAACTTCTAGCGAGATCAGCCTCAGTTGATCAACATAATCCATTGCAAGGGCCACGAGAGGCCCCCAGCCGCCCAGACTAGAAGGAGGAGGATGGAGCCCACACGCTGCTCTCCACGGCTTCACCCTGTTGCCAAACCTGACTGGGACTGCTGCAGTGGCGTGAGGGTCCCCCATGACCTTTTGGCCCAGAGCAAGGGCCGTTCCAGTGAGGACGGTGCTTCTAACACCCAGGCTGGGCCTAGCGATCTGCTGTTTGCCTCCAGCAAGGAGGCTGGACCTCATGGGCAGGGGTCGCCGAGCACTGCTCTGTTCCCATCAGCTGAGGAAAACATTGCCTTGACCAGGGAGATTGAGGGTATCCTCAGCCATGCTGAGGTGATCCCTGGTATGTAGAGTAATGAGGTTACTGAGGAGGAAAAGGAGGAGGAGGAGGAGGAAGTCCCTCAGGATGAGGGTCTGCCAAGCACCTCGGCCTTCCCATCTGCCTTGCAGAAGGTTCAATTTACTGGGGACAGCAACCCCCCCTGAGGAGGGCGTTTCCAGCAGCATGGCCTTTACATGTGCCATGCAGAATGTTCCTTTCACTGAGGACAGCTGTCCTCTTGATAGCTACTTAATTGTTGATATTTTTTCAATTGCTTTGAACAATTTTAATTCCATGGAGGTAGATGTCCCAGGGGAGGGCATGCCTAGTGTGATCAAAAACTTTATTTTGACTGAGGAAGGTGGGCCTCACGTGTCTGGCAATATTCTGGTCCCTTCTGCCCTGGAAAATACTTATCCCACGTCTGAGGCCGTGCCTAATGGTACTTTCTCATCTGCTTTGTGCAGTGTTAATCCCATGGAGGGCGGCCTGGCTGAGGCCGCGCCTAGCAAAAATTTGGCATTACCGGCTGCTGCTGAGCTGGATCCACTCGGGGAAGTGAGCACAGACCTCCAAGTGTAAAACAGACTCTGTTCCATCTTACTGGCATGGATAGCAGTGGGTTCCCATGAGAACCCTAGTATGGAAGAGAAACCAGAGACCCCCTCAGTGTAAGGAGAAGCCAGGTCCCGAAAGTTAGTCACTCACAATCAGTACATATATTACAACTTTCCTTACTTATGTACTTTGTTATTAATGTACTTCTGGCTTTAAAATGAATGGAAATTTTCGGTGGACGAAATAAATTTATGAAAATTACAAATCTGTGATGTAACTTTCTAAATCCGCCATAAGTAGGAATTCCTGGGAAGAAAAACTTGGCCCCCTTCTGCTTTCCCTGAAAGCAGCTACATACCCAACACTTGTCCTGGAGGGGAATGGAAGATGTCTGGAGGTCTGGGAGGGTGATAAAGGGAATGGAGTAGGTCTGGAGGGTCCTGGAGGGGGTGTGGGTCTGGGAGGACTCTGGCCGTGGTGCAGGATGTCTGCAAGAGGCTTTGGGAGGTGTTGGAGGGGAGGTGCAGCGGGTGGGGGAGGAAGTTTGGGGCTGTCCTGTGCTAGGGTGGATAGCTCTGGAGGATACTGTGGGAGGTATTTATTGGGGGTGGGTAGAGGAGGTCCAGGAGGTTTGAGGGCAGGGGTGCAGGGTATGTTGGACGAGGTGCTGGATATTTCTGGATGTCCTGCAGGTGTGAAGGTGTCTAGAGGAGGTACAGGAGGTTGGGAAATGTCCTACAGGGATACACAGTGACTTGAATAAGATGGAGTAGGTTCAGGTATGACCTGTTTGGGTTCAGAGTGTCTTGGAGGAAGTGCAGGAGGTTTGGCATGTACTTCAGGTGAGCAGAGGGGTTTATGGAGGTGCAGGAGTTTTGGGCATGTTCTACCTGGGTGCGGAGGTTCTAGAAAAGGTGCAGGATGTTTGAGGATGTCCTGCAGAGGTCCAGAGTGTCTTAGAAATGCAGATGTTTCGGGCAAGTCCTGAATGTGTGCAGAGTATCTATAGTATGTTCAGGAGTGTGTTTATGTCCTGGAGTGCATGCTGTGTTGTACATTTGCAGGAGGTTTTTTCATGTTCTACAGGGGTGCAGAGTGACGAAAAGATGTACAGGAAGTTCTGGCATGTATTGTTAAGGGTGCACGGTTTATTCCAGAAAATGCAGGATGTTTGTGTATGTCCTGCAGGGGTACAGGGTGTCTAGAGAAGGTGCAGAAGATTTGCGGATGTCCTGTCACAGTGTAGGATTCCTAGAGACAGTGCAGAAGGTATGAGAATGTCATGAGTGGGTGTTAGGTGTCTTGGTGGAGCTTCTGGAGATTTTGGTATGTTTTACAGGACTGTAGGTTGTCTGCAGTAGGTGCAGGATGTTTGGTTTATGCTTCTGATCAACAGGTGTTTAGACGATGTGAAAGAGATTTGGTATTTTCTGCAGGGGTGTAGGGTGTCTATAGTAGGTGTAGAAGGTTCGGCATGTCCTGCTTGGGTGTAGGTTGTCTTCCAGAGGTTCAGTTGTTTCAGGCATGTCCAGCAGGGGTGCAGCGTCTCCTGGACGAGGTTCAGCATGTTTGAGCATGACCTGCAGGACTTTAGGGCGTGTTACAGGAGTTTCAGGATGTTGGTTCATATCCTTCAGTGGTACAGGGTGTCTAGAGGTGGTGCAGGAGGTTTGCGAATGTCTTCCTGGAGTGTATGGTGTCTAGAGGAGGTGCAGGAAATCCGGACATGTCTTGAAGGGGTGTAGGATATCTATAAAAGATTCAGGAGATTCAAGCATGACCTTCATGTGGAACCCTGAACCCCTTCCTGAACCCCTATGCCTCTCCGGGTACTGGAGGTTTGGGATGTCCTGCAGGGGTGAACGTTGATTGGAGGAGGTACAGGAGGTTTGGGCACGTCTTGCTAGGATTCAGGGTTTTAGAGGAGTTGCAGGACATTTATAGATGCACTGTTGAGTGCAGGGCATCTTGAGGAGGTGCAGGAGTTTCTGGCATGTCTTGCATGTTGCAGGGACTTGTGGGAGGATGGGATAGTCCTGGACATCTGGGGAATTCTTGGCAGAAGGTGGAGCTTGTCTTGAAGAGGCCGGCAGCTATCCTTGGAGGTTTGGGCTGGTGTTGGCTGTGTCTTGGTGGGTGATCCAGCAGTACTGTGTTTTGAGCAGGAGTTTACGGGAAACTCAAGGAAGTTCATAGGTTCAGGCCGCTGACAAATATCACAGGACACATGCGAACCCTGGATCTTTAAGGCCTGGTTTCAGCAGGCCTATGGCGAATACAGGTGAGTTTGCTGTAGTGGGGACACACCCACAGTACCTGCTGGTCCAGCGCAGTGCTTCTTGAACCCCTATGCCTCTCTAGGTACGACTGAGATATGGTGGACCGCAGTGGGTGCAGTGCCCACCGCAATGAGACCTTGGGTTACTCAGTACATGCCCACAGAGCACTTGGAGTGGAGGTGGTGTGTGGCATTCAGTTGTTCATATGCCAGCTGGGGTGAATGGGAGGCTCTCGCTAGCCTGAACTAGCTAAGGGGAGGGACAGTGGGTCCCAAGTAATGTACCAGAGCCGAAGGATCCAAACCGACACCGAAGTCAGGTCATCTCCACAGGCCTGCCTCAGTTGGGAGACTGGAGGGGAGGAACAAATAGTTTTTAGCTGCCTTAATATGTCATGCCATAAGTACCCTGAACTTCCCGCCAGCCCGCCACAGGCTGCAAACTGAAGCACAGGCGGGGATCTTAAGGGGGTTATGAGCCTCTGGTGGTCTGCTTCATGGACCCCTACTGCCACCGCATTTTCTCTCTTCTGGAACAGTGCTTGCGCTGCTACACTTGCATGAACAAACCGAGTACCAAGATATGAGTTGGGGGCTGCAATAGCTGATAAAATTGTCTACAGAAGTGCTCGGGCACCAGGGAGGGTTGCTTCCTAAGCCCGATGTTAGTGTGTCAATCTAGACTTCACCAAAGCGAAGCTTTAGGGTCTCTAGTGGTCTTTTGATTGCAACCCCACAACCCCATGACCAGTGTCACCTTCTCCTCTCCAGTGTCCAAAGGGGCCCTCCCTACCCCAGCCTGCCCCCTCAACAGGGACATTTCTCAGTTCAATTGTTGAGATCTGGGTTTCTTGTTCTCAGGTCGTTGAATGGGTGGATTGGATATTTGGGTACAGGAACTCGGTGCTCAGGTCTTACCACCGGCACTGTGCTCTGGGATACTTTCTGGTAGTGTTCGGGGAACCATACAGTACTGGAGACAGGACCTGGGTCAGTCACGTGCCAGGCAAGCACTGCCCTCGCCTACTATCCCTCCAGCCTATGGAATAACAGTTTGGTCTGATCTACTGAAAGATCAATTGAAAGATACAATGGCAATATAGTTGATATTCATGGCAATATAGTTGCTCATAAATGTCTCTCAGGCCTAAAGTGCATGTGGGGTTACAAAACAATAGGCCCTTTCACAACAAACAATCCAATAAACATCTTTACACCTCAATTCTTTGGCAAACAGAAAACAATGATTTCCTTATGAATTTATATGCAAAGATGCTTATTTGTGATTTATTAATCACTGTGTCACATCATCACTGTCATCCTGTTGTTCACCGATTTCCTCAAGCAGGCACCAGTAAGATCTCCTTCGTCCTAGCCCTGAGATATAGAAAGTGCCACATTCGAGGCTCTTTCATGGTCATGGGAATGAGACCCGTCATTGGTACTGGGTTTTGCCATATCGAATACGCTACGGGGAGTTTGTCAGATTGTTGTGCAGGCAGGATACTCTCGGTAGACTGCCGGGTTCTCCAAGAGTAAGAATTAGATAATAAGAGGTGATAAGATGTGATTTATTAATCACACTGCAAAAAGGAAAACATCAGAAGTGAAATGGTTTAAGTATAACGCATAAATGCATTCAAATCTTAGAGAAAAATTTAAAATGTGAGGAACACTTAGATGTGACTTCTACAGGAAGATGTTGAATTCACATGGTCAAAGACTGACCATGTGACAGACCACGTTGTATGCCCTTATTCAGGTATGTTTAAATGAATTATGATGTGTGTCTTATGATGTGTCGCTATGAGATGAGAACGCTATTCAGGTCTCCCAAAGAAGAATAGAAAGAGCTATGCTTGGAATATCACGTTTCACTCAAATGAGAGAAAGAATGTGGACTTCTGACATCCGTCGACGATCAAGAATCAGGGACGCTGTCTCATTTGCCAAGGTGTCGAAAATCAGATGGGCTGGTCACGTAATGAGATTTAAAGACGACTGCTGGACTAGAGCTGTTACCGACTGGATTCCACGGGATGTCAAAAGACCGCGTGGCCGCCCACCTTCCAGATGGTCAGACTTCTTCGTGAAGATCATGAATGATCGGTTTGAGGCCCTTCATGTTCCCGGAGCGAACAGATGCCATTGGGCTACACTAGCACGCGACAGGGACAAATGGAGACGTTACTGGCGCCCGCTCGAGCAAATCGACGACTAACGGGAAGTTAAGTGATTAAGTGATTAAGTTTAAATGAATTAGACGTATGCGATATGCGAACCACAGTAAAAATTGTCACAATGGAGACGTTACTGGGCCCGCTCTAGGAAATCGATGAACAACGGGAGGACCGTGATATACATATATATATATATATAGATAGATATATGTATATATATATATAAACCTCAAGAAAAAACATCAAAGTAATAATAGTTAAGTACTTGTGATCACTAATGAGGAATTGTATTGAGAGTGTTATTATTTCTATGTTCTTTGCATTTTTTGCATCAAGAAAATGATAAATATATTACAATACTTTTGTCAGTCAAATTGTTCTATAGACCGAACGATGGAAAAGTAGCTGGATAAGTCGGTTACCTACTAGTTGAAGCAATAGAGAAACTGAGAAAAGGCCTCTCCTCCTTAGCTAACACAGGCCTGGTGACTTTTCGTACCGCTGGCCTCAGGCCAACGTCCTTGAGCCTTTCTCTGACTGTCTTCACCCTCATCCATGACATTCCCAGTCGGCTCCAAGTCCCCAGACCTTCCCTAACAATCCGCGAGACGTCCCAGACCTCCTTGACTCCCTGACAAGACTTCCTCCACCTGGTCCAAGTTCAAATTCAGTCTGTCCCAGACCTTTCCAGTCCTCCTCCAGACCCTCCAAACCTCCAAGATCTCTCCATCTTACCCCTCCAAAACGTCTCCAGACCTGCTAAAAGACGTCCACCCTCCTCCCATACCTCCCCAAACCTCCTACCACACCTCCAACACCCTCCTCCCAGAACCCCTCTGGAGAGAGGAAGAGGTGATCAGTTGTTGGTGGGAATCGTCTTCCCCCCGTTTTCTATTCTTGGGAGAAAGTCCCTCGCACCTAGCTGGGCCAGGAAGGAAGACAGGTGTTGGTTTCGGGGTGGCATTCCTGAGAAGTGGCTTGTTGCAGCGCAGTGAATCCTGCAAGGTCAGTCCAGCATCCACATTGTGGGTTTCTGGGCAGCTCTGCCTCCAAGGGATATACTGCAGCAGGGACTTCCCAGCTCAGGTTTGGGGTCATGCAGCCAGCAGGGTTGGCAGCGGGAGGTGCAGAATTCATGGGCAAGGAGTTCGTGTGCCTGCCCCAGGGTACCCGTTGGGTTTGCTTTGCACACCCAGTCCCCTTACATGCCCCGCCGGCTGCCTCTGGGAGTCGGGCCGCCCCTTAAGAGATTGTGTCCAGGGTTCCCTCCCCCCCAGGAAAATCCATCAGGACCAGGCACAGGCTGGTCATTCCTGGGCAGGTCCCCTCTCTCTGTAGACAGGAAGCCCTCGCTGTGACAACGGATGCTAGCATGGTGCTGGGTGTGGTGGGGCAGGTGCCAAGTGGCAAAGCACTGACCCTCTCCCGAAAAAGGAGAGAGCTACCTTGGGCGTTGACATTTTAAATCACAGGTGAGTTTGATGGGAGGGGTGGTTTGTGTAGCGTTATCCCAATCTGACTGGCTGAAATTGTGAGCAGTCAGTGCTCTGGGCCCAGACAGTGGAGGGTGGGAGAGGAGAAGGCAGGCCCCAGAACCTGGTTCCAACTCTTTTCTCACATGGGTCCCTCCAGTGGGATCAGGGCTGGGACACTGCATGTCCAAAACTCAACTACAACTTTGTAAACAATGAGCTTTTAAGAAAATAAATAATAAAATATAGAAAGGAGTTGAAGCAACACTACAGCACAGAGTGTTTGTCTTGCACACATGCGACACACAATCGAACCTGTGTTTGTTTCGCGGAATCCCATATGGCCTCTGAGCCTCTCCAGGTGTGATCTCTGAGTGCAGAGGCAGGGGTCAGCCTTGAGCACCGCAGTTGTGGCCCTCAGACAAGCACAATTCCTCCACAAGTCAAATCTTACACACTCAATTCCCCAAAAAAGCAAAGTTGCAGCAACAAAAGTTAACATGGTCAATCCCTTCCGCAAGATCAAGAATGAGCATATTTGACAGCCATTACAAAGGATAATTCTCCAAAAGGATGCCACCAGAAGCATAATGCTCAGGGGGAAATTTACTGAAACACATACATGATTTTTGTAAAGAAAACTCATGCAGAACTGCATTTCTGTAAGAAATGGTGAAGAACTCCATCCCGCCTCCCCCTACAAACTGGGACCTCATCAATCTTAGGGTTTTTCTTACATGCCCCAAATCCAGATTGATTGACATGAGGGAATGTCTCCGTCACTCACCATGCCGATTGGGCTCAAACCCAAGTCTGGATATCAGCCCTTTGTTGAAGAACCAGAGGCTTTGCTGCATCCCCGCCACCCTCCCCACTTCCCCTCCCACGGGTTGGTGGCAGAGTGGTACAGGCCGAGACTCAGAGGCTGCATCAGTGCATTGGAACTTTGCCACACGCATATGTCAGACTTGCTCTTTGTGATGTCAAAGGTTCCCAGTGCTCCCATTGACTGGAACCACCCCTTGCTGACCAATCACAGCCCAAGTGCATGAAAGGGGACATTTAGGCAGCTGCAGATCTCCGGGTAGAGCCCTTGAAAGGCAAAGGCCAGGAGAAAGCTACAGCTCCAGATGAGCCGGCCCCTTTCCAATGTCCGAGATGGAGGGCAGAAGAAGGAATCTGGTTCAACCCCACCCAAAGGCCAGGGGCCCAAGGTGAGACGGGGCTGCCCGAGCTGTTCCTCTTCCCCGAGCCTACTGCCCTGTCCTTGCCTGGTATGCCCTCTCCTACACCAACATCCTTTCCATGGAGCCTATGATCCCCACCTCTCCACACCCTCTTCCCCAGTCCAGTGCTTTAACCTCACTCTGTTTTCACTCCAGGTACCCAGCCAGAAGAAGCTGAAAAAGCCCTCAAATGGAAACAGGGGAAAAGCCTCTGATGATAGTTACTACCCACCCCCAAGATCAGTTCTCAATAGGCCACTGATTTGCTATCACTGCCTCAGGTTGATGGAGGCAGGTCAAGCCTCCATACTTCAGCTGCCCCTCGCAAACTACAAGAACTCCACCAGTCAGAGGGGTGCTAAGTGCTCCCAATCTGATAGGTGGTCGGACACCTTGTCTTCAGTGCCATCACCTTCAGGTGACACTGAGCAGCAAAGCTCTTAACAGTGAAAACAAAAATGTTGCAATACGTTTACCACTGTGATTTCTACCCTTTCCAAGATAACAGTGTTCAGGCACCAAACATCCAAGAAATGAGGTGCCTTCAGATGGTAAAAATAAATGTCTCTTGTGTGTAAACTTGCTTGTCTCTGTGAGTTTTGTTATGGGACAGAGAGAGGGAGGGATTTAGACAGGAGAGAAGGGAAGAAAAGAGAAGACATTCTGAGAAGGTCGTGATTATGTGGTTTGGGATACAATAGATGTGCTCCTGCTAGTATTGAAGCAACTATATTCAGTGCCCGAGATTTAAACCAGGGCTGGTACCATTGCCCTGTATTATGTCTCTGGCCCTAACCATCTTTTTATAGTTGTCTTGAAAACCTTACATTCTTTTTAAAAAACATTTTATTGAATCACCGTGAGGTAGTTACAAGTTTTCATGTTTGAGTAACAATCACACAATGATAAAACACCCATCCCTCCACCAGTGCACATACCTGCCATTTCCACCATCTCCCTGCCTCCCTGGCAGAAAATATTCCCCATACTCTCTTTCTACATGATATGGCTAGTACTGTTGAGGAGGAAGTATAGGGGAGAAAGAGCACCGGGTAATCTAACACAACTGGTCATTTGCCATCTGGCCTGCGTGAAGAGTAGCCAAACATATATATCGTCGAAATATATATGAGTGGAGATAGCGATAGCATAAAAAAGAGGCATGGATTTGTGTGCTTTTGTAGGTTCTTTTCAAAAAGGGTCAAAACTTTTTAAACTGAATTTTTAATTGAATCACAAAGTTGTTCATGTTTGGGCTTCAGTCATACAATGTTCCAACACCCATCCATTCACCAGTGCACATTTCCCACCATAAATGTCCCCAATTTCCCTCCCTCGCGAACCCACTAACCTCCCTCAGTGGCAGACAATTCTCCCCTCCCCTCCCCCTTTCCTCCTCATCTCTCCCTTCCCTTCCCTTCCCTTCCCTTCCCTTCCCTTCCCTTCCCTTCCCTTCCCTTCCCTTCCCTTCCCTTCCCTTCCCTTCCCTTCCCCTCCCCTCCCCTCCCCTCGCCTCCCCTCCCCTCTCTTCTCCTCTCCTCTCCTCTCCTCTCCTCTCCTCTCCTCTCCTCTCCTGACCTTTTCTCTCCCCTCCCCTCCCCTCCCCTCCCCTCCCCTCCTCTCCTCTACCCTCCCCTCCCCTCCTGTCCTCTCCTCTCCCCTCCCCTCCCCTCCCCTCCCCTCCCCTCTTCCCCTCTCCTCTCTTCTCCTCTCCTCTCCTCTCCTGTCCTCTCCTCTTCTCTCCTCTCCTCTCCTCTCGTCTCCTCTCCTCTCCTCTCATCTCCTCTCTTCTCCTCTCCTCTCCTCTCCTCTCCTCCATTGCATTATGTTTTACAATAATTCACTTAATCACTTAACTTCCCGTTAGTCGTCGATTTGCTCGAGCGGGCGCCAGTAACGTCTCCATTTGTCCCTGTCGCGTGCTAGTGTAGCCCAATGGCATCTGTTCGCTCCGGGAACATGAAGGGCCTCAAACCGATCATTCATGATCTTCATGAAGAAATCTGACCATCTGATAGGTGGGCGGCCACGCGGTCTTTTGACATCCCGTGGAATCCTGTCAGTAATAGCTCTAGTCCAGCGGTTGTCTTTAAATCTCATTATGTGAACAGCCCATCTGATTTTCGACACCTTGGCAAATGAGACAGCTTCCCTGATTCTTGATCGTCGACGGATGTCAGAACTCCAGATTCTTTCTCTCATTTGAGTGAAACGTGATATTCCAAGCATAGCTCTTTCTATTCTTCTTTGGGAGACCTGAATAGCGTTCTCATCTTGTTTGCGTAGGGCCCAGGTGTCTGAGGCATATGTTAATGCAGGAAGAACAGTGGAATCAAAGAGATGTGCCCGGAGCCGGAGGTTCTTCGTCTTCTTAGCTATTTCTTCGACGTTCTTGAAGGCGTTCCAAGCCACTCTCTTCCTCCTGCGCAGCTCGGGTGCCAGGTCATTTGTCATGTTGATCTCTCGACCTATGTACACATAGCTGTTGCATTCGGAGATGGTCGTTCCATTGAGAGCGAATGGGGCGTCAGGAACGAGGCTGTTTCTCATAAACATTGTCTTCGTAAGATTCAGCTGTAGTCCTACCTTTCCACACTCACGGTCAAAGTCGGCCAGCATTTGTGCCGCTTGACTGGATGTTTGGTGGTATTAAAACAATGTCATCAGCAAAGCGGAGGTGGTGTAGCTGCCGAACATCTATCTTCACTCCCATTCCTTCCCATTCTAGTCGTCGCATGATGTTCTCGAGGGTGGCACTGAAGAGTTTCGGTGAAATGGTATCACCCTGCTGCACCCCTCTCTTGACATCAACGATCACTTCTCTGTAGAATGGTGAGATCCTGGTAGTGAATTCGCAATACAGCTCACGGAGGATCCTGATGTATTTAGCTTGAATGCCCTGATTGGCTAGGGCTTCAATGACCACTTCCGTCTCAACAGAATCAAAGGCCTTCTTTAAATCAATGAACGTTAAACACAGCGGCATCTTGAACTCCCGAGAAACCTCAGTGAGCTTGGATATTGTGTGGATATGGTCGATGGTGCTGAATCCTTTGCGGAACCCGGCTTGCTCGCATTGTTGTCCTTCATCTAGTGTTCTTCCCATCCTATTTAGGACGACTCGAGTGAACAACTTGTAAATGACAGACAATAGGCAGATCGGGCGATAGTTGCCAATGTCATGGATGTCTCCCTTCTTGAACAGTAGTACGGTCCTGCTGGTTTTCCATTGGGACGGAACCTTGCATTCAGACAGGTAGCGAGTGAAGAGCCGAGCCAGTGTATTGATGAGTACTGACGGTAGGTTCTTCAGGTGTTCAGGTCTGACCTTGTCTGGGCCGGGTGCTGTTTGTTTCTTTACCGACGAAATGGCATTTCAGATTTCGGAAGGGAGAACGTTGGGAACAACATATCCATCCTGTGGAATTTGGTATGTCGGCAAGTGGACATGGCTATCAAAGAGATTTGAGTAGAAGTCATGGATAATCTTCTCCATTGCCGTTCTGGAGGATGTGATGGATCCATCAGGACGTCGGAGGGCAGTCATCTTGGTCTAGTCTTGGTCTCCCACCAAACACAGCCGTCGCCACACTCCAGGACGCTTTCCGGACCCGCGTGGCAGCTTCGGCCGAGACCCACGCACGACTGAAGACCCACAGGACAAGGTAAGCGGAACTCTCTGAGACCTTGGACTCCAGGCTCGGCAGACCCAGGGACAGAGCTTCTCTGCTTGCTCCAACCAACCACAGCCGTCGCCACACTCCAGGACGCTTTCCAGACCCGCGTGGCAGCTCTGGCCGAGACCCACGCACGACTGAAGACCCACAGAACAAGATAAGCGGAACTCTCTGAGACCTTGGACTCCAGGCTCGGCGGACCCAGGGACAGAGCTTCTCTGCTTGCTCCAACCAACCACAGCCGTCACCACACTCCAGGACGCTTTCCGGACCCGCGTTGCAGCTCCAGCCGAGACCCACGCACGACTGAAGACCCACAGAACAAGATAAGCAGAACTCTCTGAGACCTTGGACTCCAGGCTCAGCGGACCCAGGGACAGAGCTTCTCTGCTTGCTCCCACCAACCACAGGTGACAACGGGATTCTAGTTAGGAGCCCCACCCTACCCTGCCCTGTCTGCTTCCATCAACCACCCAGGTATTGAATTGCGCACAGGAGACCCACCCTACCCAGATAAATACCCCACTGGCAGACTTCCACTATCGACACTACTCCCACTACCCAGCCGTCGCCACACTCCAGGATGCTTTTCGGACCTGCGTGGCAGCTTCGGCCGAGACCCACGCACGACTGAAGACCCACAGGACAAGGTAAGCGGAACTCTCTGAAACCTTTGACTCCAGGCTCGGCGGACCCAGGAACAGAGCTTCTCTGCTTGCTCCCACCAACCACAGGAGACAAAGGGATTCTAATCAGGAACGCCACCCTACCCTGCCCTGTCTGCTTCCATCAACCACCCAGGGATTGAATTGTGCACAGGAGACCCACCCTACCCAGATAAATACCCCACTGGCAGACTTCTACTATCGACACTACTCCCACTACCCAGCCGTCGCCACACTCCAGGACGCTTTCCGGACACATCATAAGACACTAAATACCCATCTTCTGGAATTGTCGTACCGTATTTGATAGGGTTCAAATATGGTAACACCTACAAGAGGTCGCCCCAAAAGCCTCTATCCCTCTCAGAAAGACTAGCAAGCTACCGAGAGTATTCCACCCGCAAGGAAGAGCCTGGCAACCTATCCGTTGTGTATTCGATATGCCAAAACCAGTAACTACAACTGGTCTCATTCACCTGACGCTGAAGCCTTCACCGACATGGCAGCACTGAGAAGGATGAGAAAGGAGAGGCCGACAAAATCTCAAGGCCGACCTAGGCTGCCACAACGAAGGAAGATAAAAATGATCGTCTGTACTTTCAATGCACGTATGCTAGCATCAGATGCATCCATCTAGGACCTGATGGTAAAAGCGTGAATGATCAAGTAAGACATCATTGGTCTGACCGAGACATGAAGGCACGAATCTCACCATGCCATTTTCGACACTGGAGAAGAATTGTTCCTCAGAACATGCGATAAAAGAGGTGTGGGAGGCGTCGGTGTCCTTGTCAACACAAACTTGGCCAAGAGCATTCATTCATTCGAATGCCTAACAACCCGAATCGGACGTTTACATTTGAATAGATGTGGCTCGCTGCCTGCAGTTTCTATCTTCGTTGTCTACGCACCAACATCTCATTATGATGAAAGAGAAATCGAGAAGTTCTACATGGAGCTAGAGAAGTTCTATAAAGAAGACCACAGCTTCTACAAGATCACTGTGGGTGATTGTAATGCCAAGATAGGACCGAGAAGATCAGCTGAAGAACTTCACATTGGGACCCATGGCCTAGAATGGAACGAACAGGCTGAGAGACTGTCTGAGTTAATCATGTCGACCAAGACCATTCATGGTAACTCACAGTTCCAGAAGGCAGAATCTAAACGATGGACATGGGAGTCTCCCGGTGGACGATTCCACAACGAAATAGACCGCATCATATTCAATCGACGGTTTTGACTGACTGATGTCGCTATTGTCCCAAAATTTCGAATGGGATCGGACCACCGTCTGCTTCGTGCAAAATTCTACTTCACAGAGCGAGGAGAAAGGGCTGCAAAGTTCAAAAAGAGAACTCCCAGAATGACCACCAACTGGGAACTCTTTGGTACTATTGCGTCAACATGGGAAGATGCCATTGTTGACAACATTGACGAGGAATACGATCGACTGGTTCAGCACCTCCATGAATGTGCGAGGAATGCCAAGAGAGAGATAGCCACAAAAAATCGCCTATCTTCGAAAACTCTTGAGCTAATTCGCCAGCGTGATTTGGCACATGCCTCAGGCAACCGCAAGCTAACGTCCGAGCTCGCAAATCAGTGCAGAGATGCGATCAAGGAAGACCTCAAAGAGAGAAGAGCAGAAGTACTGGTAGATGCGGCAGAAGCCGGGAAAAGTATTCGTAACGACCACCTGTCCTTCGCTCACATTTACAATACAGTTACTGAAAAGTTATCATGTATAGCCCATTACCTACTTTCATCACTCAGTTCTTATCTAGAGTTATCATTTCTTACTATCATTGTAATAGTGATACTTTCTATATCTTAACTGCCTGCCACACCAACACTCATGGCAAGATTTCTATGTTGGACCGTCCTCCCGACTCATTTCTACTCTCCGTGAATATTAGTCTCATATTATGCTTTTAATATCCCACAAATCAGTGCAATTGTTCTCTGTCTGTCCCTCTCTTCAGATTTCACTCAGCATGCTACTCTTTATGTCCATCCATTTATAAAGGAATTTCATCACCTCATTTTTCCTAAAAGCTGCGTAGTATTCCATTGTGTATATACACCATTTTTTCTATGACCAGTCCTTGGGCACTCAGTTTGTTTCCAGATTCTGGCTGTTGTGCATGAACATACAAATGAAGATGGCTTTTCTGCAGTGTGTTTTTTGGACCCTGGCATATACTCGATTTGCTCGAGCGGGCCCAGTAACGTCTCCATTGGAGACTTTGTTGTTACTGTGTCTGGCATATCGAATACTCTCGGTAGCTTGCCGGGCTCTCCGAGAGGGGCGGAGGAATCGAACTCGGGTCGGCCATGTTGGCCGCGTGTAAGGCAAACGCCCTACCCGCTGTGGAATGGCTGGGCAGTATGTAAGCTCAATTTCTAGTCTTTTGAGGAACTCCCATATTGTGTTCCAAAATAACTGGCACAGTTGGCACTCCCACTAACAGTGAAGGAGAGTCCCAATTTCCCTGCATCTGCACCAGCATTGGTTGCTCTTGTTCTTTTCATAGGTGCCAGTCTCTGTGGTGTGAGATGTTATCTCATTCTTGATTTGATTTGCATCTCCCTGATGATTCGTGATGTCGAGAATTTGTATGTGCCTTTTAGCCATTTATATTTCTTCTTTCAGGAAGTTTCTGTTCTTTGAGAAAATCTCTATTGCAAAATAATAACGTTCCAAGTCTCTTGCTGTTTTCTCCCTTCCCTCTTTCCTTCACTCTAACAGGTTTGTTTCCTGGAAGCATTTCCAATTATTTCTTCGTACAAATTGTTTTGTACTTTATATAATCATAGTCAATTTTTAAACACACACCGATTCTATGTCTCAGAAATACTTTTGGATATTTCTTCCAAAATAAATATGGCCATAGATAAAAAAAAAACGTATTTGTATAAGCATGTAAAGACTTTCATACCAGGGAGCGATAGCACAGCGGTAGGGCGTTTGCCTTGCTTGCAGCCAACATGGCTGACCCGAGTTCAATTCCTCCGCCCCTCTCGGAGAGCCTGGCAAGCTACCGAGATTATCTCGCCCGCACGGCAGAGCCTGGCAAGCTCCCCGTGACGTATTCGATATGCCAAACACAGTAACAACAATGTCTCCAATGGAGACGTTACTGGGCCCGCTCGACCAAATCGATGATCAACGGGAGGACCTTTAAAAATGAGAATAGCACAAAAATATTTTAACTAGTAAATGTAGAAGCACATTGCGGTGTCCCTATGCAATGAAATACATCAAAGCTATTACATATCACACAACATTTCATCTCAAAAACAATGAAAGGAGAGGGATACTTATGCAAAAGTCACTTGATCAATTTACTTCCTGTTAATCGTCGACTTGCTTGAGCGGGCGCCAGTAACGTCTCCATTAGTCCCTGTCGCGTGCCAGTGTAGGCCAATGGCATCTGTTCGCTCTGAGAACATGAAGAACCTCAAACCGATCGTTCATGATCTTGATGAAGAAGTCTGACCATCTGGTAGGTGGGCGGCCGTGCGGTCTTTTGACATCCAGTGGGATCCAGTCGGTAACAGCTCTAGTCCAGCAGTCGTCTTTAAATCTCATTATGTGACCAGCCCATCTGATTTTTGACACCTTGGCAAACGAGACAGTGTCCCTGATTCTTGATAGTCGAAGGATGTTGGAACTCTGGATTCTTTCTCTAATTTGAGTGAATCGTGATATTCCAAGCATAGCTCTTTCAATTCCTCTTTGGAAGATCCGAATAGCGTTCTCATCCTGTTTTGTAGGGCCCAGGTTTGTCTCTGAGCCATATGTTAATTCAGGGAGAACAGTGGAATCAAAGAGATGTGCCCGGAGCCGGAGGGTCTTCGTCCTCTTAGCTATTTCTTCGACGTTCTTTAAGGCGTTCCAAGCTGCTCTCTTCCCCCTGCGCAGTTCGGGTGCCAGGTTATTTGTCATGTTGACTTCTCAACCTAGGTACACATAGCTGTTGCATTTGGAGATGGTCGTTCCGTTGAGAGCAAATGGGGCGTCAGGAACGAGGCTGTTTCTCATAAACATTGTCTTAGTAAGATTCAGCTGTAGTCTGACCTTTCCACACTCACGGTCGAAGTCTGCCAGCATTTGTGTCGCTTGGCTAATGAAAAGTATGAATACTAAATAAAATAGTATAGCACAGTGGTAGGGGATTTTCCTTACAAGCGGCCAACATGGCTGACCCAAGTTCGATTCCTCCACCCCACTCAGAGAGCCCGGCAAGCTACCGAGAGTATCTCGCCCGCACAGCAGAGCCTGGCAAGCTACCCGTGACGTACTCGATATGCCAAGCTCAGTAACAACAAGTCTCATGATGGAGACTTTACTGGGCCCGGTCGAGCAAATCGATGAACAACGGAAAGACCTTGATCTTGACCGTGAGCATGTAACATTAGTCTAAAATGATTGAAATCAGAATAGTAATTGATTTGAAGGAAATATATTTATTTACTTTCGTTTTTGTGTCACACCTGGCAATGCACAGGGGTTACTCTTGGCTCTGCACTCAGTAATTACCCCTGGCAGTGCTCAGTGGACCATATGCGATGCTGGGAATCGAACCGGGTAGAACGTGTGCAAGGCCAACGCCCTACCCGCTGTGCTATTGCTCCATCCCAGATTTGAAGGAAATTTAATAGGGAAACGGAATGGAAGAATGTCATGAAGTCCGGGAAATGTTTTCTAACTTGATTTTGGTGCAGATTCATTAGCATTTGTATTTGTCAAAACTCATCTATTTTCTTTAAGTCTGCATATTATTTTGAAATTTTAACCTGAAGAAAAAACTTAAAACTTGGGTGGAACTAAGTGATATTGTTTTATATAAAACATTTAAATAAATATGGGCTGGAGTGATAGCACAGCGTTAGGGTGTTTGCCTTACAAGCGGCCAACATGGCCGACCCGAGTTCGATTCCTCCACCCCTCTCAGAGAGCCCGGCAAGCTACCGAGCGTATCTCGCCCGCATAGCAGAGCTTGGCAAGCTACCCGTGACGTATTTCGATATGCCAAAGACAGTAACAACAAGTCTCATGATGGAGACGTTACTGGTCCCCCTCAAGCAAATCGATGAACAACAGGAGGACTGTACCGTGCATTTAAATAAATATATAGTAGAAAGTGGTAAAATAGAAAATAAAAAGAAAATGGTGTTCACAACACCCTCTTTAATGTGAAGGGCATTGGTACTCATGTGGGGGCTTTAGTTTTTCTTAGGTATAATTCATATACCATATAATTCATATATTTCCACAGTACAAATTAAACTTCCAGCCATAGATTGATATTTCATGACTGTTTTATTCATTACTTACCTCTCATAAATGTGTCTCTCTCTCCCTCTCTTCTTCCTACTCTATCTGTTGCTCACTCACCATCTCTCTTTCCATCTTTTTGTCACACAAACATACGCACACACTTTACACATCAGAATGATCCTTGAGGACAGAAACTTTGTTCCCTGGCAGTGTTCTAGTTTCTGAAATGCTGACTCTGAACAATGGGACCTCTGTCTTTGTTAGCTCACTGGAATAAAAATAGTGGAGGTAGGGTGAAATAAGTTGACTTGAGGAATTTCTAAGACTTGGAGATGAATGGGGAGTGGGAAATTAAGGAGACACATGTGCCATGGGTGACACACAGGTTTCTGGTTGGGCCATCCAGTAGTTGGTTACACCTGTGTCAGTGCCGTGGGATGCTGAAGGAAGAAACAAGGGCTGAAGGGGAATAGAAACTTACAGTGAGAAAAAGAGGCATGGAAAGCAGCTAAGCTGGGCTGCAGTTCTGACTTTCAAAGCTACGTTGATAAGGTCACAGGCTATTTGGGGGGCTCTTTTCTTTTGTGGGGTAATGGATTGGAGCTACACAATTCCTTGTTTCTTTTTTTGTACAGGTTTTCGTGATGATTTCAGAACGTGTATTCTGACCTCAGAGGCAAGTTTCACTAATGCATCCTAACGAAGCGGCTCCTAGCTGGTAGTAGAAACCTGCAGGAACTTCTAAGGATCACCGGGACTGGGGGATGTTTTGCTGAGCCACTCACATGCAAGACTCTGGAATACGATGTTTGTTCTTCTTCCCCTCCCCCCAAAGGTGGCCAAGTCAAGACAGTCCCTCCTTACTACCACTTCTAGCAGTTAAATGCACACCCAACACTTCTTCAATTCCTTTGACAAAAGACATAAAAGTGGAATTGCTAGTTCAATATGCGATCTTGAATTCTCATCAGAAATATATAAGCATTTTTCTCCTTTGGGGTCACACCCGACGATGCTCAGGGATTTCTCCTGGCTCTTCACCCAGGAGTAACTCCTGGCAGTGCTCGGGGGACTATATGGGATGCTGGGGACTGACCCGGTTTGGCTAAGTGCAAGGCAAACACCCTCCCGGCTGGACCATCGCTTGGCCCTCTAGAGATTCACGACTACACGTCCTCACCAACAGATTTTGTAGTAGTTGACGTATAAATGGGTATGAAGTGTCTCTGTGGTTTTGGTTTCGGTTTGGCATATTGAATACATTACGGGTAGCTTGCCAGGCTTGGCGTGCGGCAACATACTCTGGGTTGCATGCCGGGCATTCCAAGAGGGCTGCAGGAATCGAAATTCGGCCGGCCAGATCAGCCGCTGCAAATGCTCTACCCACTGTGCTATTGCTCTGGTATGTAATATGCAAATATTTTCTCCCATTTCTATGGGATACCATTTCACTCTGTGGCAGTTCCTTTTCATGCACAGGCAGCTTAAATTTTTATGTATTCCTCTTTATCCTTTTGTTGCCTGTGTTTTTGGTGTTATAGCCAAGAAATCATTGCTACATTCAATGTCATAAAGCTTTTTTCTCCTTTCTTCTAGGTAATGGCAGCTCTTAGTGCCCTGTTTTCCATACATATTTGGTTAACTTTTTGTATATGACTACAATCTTTTGCAAATAAATTCCAGTTAAATGCCCCGTTGCTGACACACCCCTTTTTAAAATTCCTCAGGTTTATTTTCACAGATTAAAACCTTTAATTCTTTTAATTTGTTTTTATTGTAGACACCATGATTTATTTTAGGGATGGAGTGACAGCACAGCTATTAGTGTGTTTGACTTGAACAGAGCTGACCCAGCCAACCCGAACGCGATTCCTCTGCCTCAATTCCTCCACCCCTCTCGGAGAGCCTGACAGCTACCGAGAGTATCTCAACCGCATGGCAAATCCTGTCAAGCTACCCGTGATGTACAAGATAGGCCAAACATGAACAATGCCCACAATGTTAATGCGCCGCTAGAGCAAATCTATAAACAACAGGAGGGCAGTGACAGTGTCAGTAGAGATTTATTTTAGACACCAAGATACTGTTAATACACAGAACATTCCAGCACCTCATCATCCACTACAGTGTTTAAGTCCCTCCACCCTTGTTCCACTGTCCTCTCTCCATATCTTCTTCACGTCCCCAGATCCACTTCTTGCCATAGTAAGCTTCCTACTGAAAACAAGTCCTCAGTTTCTGAAATTCCTCAGCTATTCCAGGAAGAATTAACTGGGAATGGAAAGTCCAACGCCCTCACCTGTGTCGATCTTCATGTCAGTCGTCAAACTGCTTCCTTAGGGATTCTAGCTGGTCAAGTAGAAATTTTCTTGGAACAGCTGGTAACAACATCATTGTATGAAACTGCTTTAAAGCTGGTGGCAGGACATAGAGTGGAGGGAGTGAGTTTGGGTAAAGGCAAGTAGGGCTAATGGGGGTAAAATGAGTGAAATGCTCCATTTCAGCATAGCTTAATTACACTGAACTCCCTTCTTTAGAAGGGGCAGTATCAAAGGAGATTACCTTTGGAAGTGGGAGGCCCGACGCTTGAAGTGCAGTATCCAAACCACCCTCAAGAAAAAAGAGAACAGGTTCCAAATTTTGACCCCTTCAGAGAAGCCCATGTTCTCCCTTGAGAATGTATCTGTTTCTCTCCCCTCAAATCTCTCTAATTTTTTAAAGCACTGTAGCACTGTCTTCCCATTGTTAATCGATTTTCTCAAGTGGAAACCAGAAATGTCTCCATTGTGAGGCTTGTTTGATACTGTTTTTGGCATATCCAATACGCCACGAGGAGCTTGCCAGAATCTGCTGAACTTGCGGGATACTCTCAGTAACATGCTGGCCTCTCTGAGAGCGGTGGAGGAATCGAACCCAAGTTGGCCACATGCAAGGCAAACGCCCTACACGCGAGACTATTTTGCCAAAGAAGACATGCTCATGACTAAAAGGAACGGGCAAAAATGGTCTGCATCATTAATCATGAGGGAAATGCAAATGAGAACCACTTTGAAATATCATCTCACAGAGAAAAAAGCACCACTGCTGGTCTGGTTGCGATGAGGCTGGGGCGGGGTGGAGGACTCTCACTCACTGCCTACACAATGCAGACTGTTTTGGCCTTTCTGGAAAACAATGTGGAAATTGTTTCTAATATTTTGAGAGTCATCCATACTGTTTTCCAAAAGGGCTGAACCAGTCGGCATTCCCACCAAGCACAAAAATGTGTAAGTCTGCAACTGTACCTCATGATGTCTCACTATTAAAAAATTTTATAATAAAAAATAAATAAAAGACTTAAAACAAAAAAAATAGAAATTGAGCTCCCATTTGACCCAGCAATACCACTCCTGGGAATATATCCCAGAGAGGCAAAAAAGTATAGTCGAAGTTACATCTGCGCTTGTTTGTTCATTGCAGCACTCTTTACAATAGTCAGATCTGGAAAAAAAACTGAGTACCCAAGAAAAGATGACTGGTTAAAGAAACCTTGGTACATCTATACAATGGAGTCCTATGTAGCTGTTAGAAATGATGAAGTCATGAAATTTACATACAAGTGGTAATACATGAAAAGTATCCTGCTAAGTAAAATGAGTCATAAAGAGAGGGATAGACATAGAAAGATTGTATACATCTGGGGGACATAAAATAACAAAATAGGAGATTAATACCCAAGAATGGCCGAGATCAGTACCAGGAGGCTTACTCCATGGCTTAGAGGCCAGCCGGGCATTCTAGGGTAAAGGGCAGCTCAGATAGAGAAAGGAGCACCAAATCAAGGGTGATTGGAGGATCCTCCCAGGAGGGGAGATGCATGTTAAAAGTAGACTATGGACTGAACATGATTGCCACTCAATGCCTCTTTTGCAGACAACAACACCCAAAAGGAGAGAGAACAAAAGGGAATGCCCTGCCATAGAGGCAGAGTGGGATGGGGGGATGGGTGTGGGAGGGATACTGGGATACATGGTGGTGGAAAATGCGCAATAGTGGAGGGATGGGTATTTGATCATTGTATAATAGAAACCCAAGCACAAAAATTTATAAAACTACAACTGTACCTCATGGTGTTTCACTAATAAAAATTTAAAAAAATAGTAAAATAAAATAAAATAAATAAAAGAGCAGTGAGATATCACCTTACAGCACAAAGACTTTAAACAACAACAACAGCAACCCAAAACAAGAACAAGCAGTGTTGTCATGGAGGTTTATAAAAGGGACCTGTGTAAACTCACACAATAGGGGCGCGGCACACAAACAGCGGTGGTGGCTCTATGTCTCCCGCTGCCTGCGTTCGGTAGTCTCACCCTTCTCACACCCCGGAGAGGTCGATGGCGATGGTCAGGTGGATGAAGGAACGAGGGCCAGGCTGGTTGGTATTAGTCGTAGTTTATTCTGATTCCCTCTTCATCTGTCTCTGCCCCCTTCTCCTGTCTCTCTGCCCCCCATGCCCAATCTACAGTCTCATTATATCTCTCTCCAAGAGGAATTGGGGAAACAATTACACATAGGTGTGGTCACAATCAATAGGGGTAGAAATCAATAGGGGTAGAAATCTTAGCCTCAGGGAAGACTGCTCCTAGGACAGATCCTTCCTCAGCAGGAGGACCCACCCTAGAGCATAATCCCATGGGCGTGCCTCTCCTCTCCTTGTCCGACAAGCATATAAGAATATAATATAAATCATTTTGTATGGATACAGTAAGAAATATCTTAAACTTATAGAATTTCTCTTCTAGGGCCATCTTGATCTCAGACTACGGTGCTCAGGCCAGATAGTCTTTCCCACCCCTAGCAGGATCCTAGTCTCGTCGTTACCTTTGGATCATAACAGCATTTGTCTATGATCAAACTCTTAACTTATAGTTAAGAATCGTGGCACTTTGGCCTGGCCCATTTCGCTGCCAGGGTAGCTCACCGCTTGCCCTGGGTCCATTCAGTCCCTCGTCGGGACCCTGCTTTTGGGGTGTTAGGAACTAAGGGCAACTGAGGCTTAAGTCAAGAAAGCAGATGCCCAGGAGTGAATAATATTCAAGACCAATGAAATCCTAAGTTACAAAGCATGATGTTAACGGTCTTTCTGTATCTATACAAAAAGGATATTACTTTAAGGTAAACTGTTCATAAGGCATAAGGAGAGGAGAAAGGCAATATTTCACTCATACATATAAAATCATAGATTTCTGGGAAACTGATCTTACAAATTAACAAAGTCTGATTAAGGGGAAAGCTGATTAACTGGGTGGGAAGGAGAGCATAGGGAAGACTGTTTACAGATAAACACAATGGAAGTGGAAGTGCTTCAGGAGCACTGTGATGGGTGTAACCAGATTGATGGGTGTAACCAGATAAATCTAAGCTCCTTGTACTCTAACAGGACCCCCATACACAGCTGCTTGGAGAGTAGACTGCTCTCAAATTCCATGGACCTTCCTCAGAAAACTAGGAATTGTGCTTCCATCTGACCCACTAACTCCAGTTTTTGGCCTCTACTCTTGCCCAAAAACACAATGGAGAAACGATGGTTGCACCCCTACGTTCCTTGGAGCAATCTTCACAATAGCACCAAATGTGGAAACAACACAAGTGTCCTAGAATAGACTACCGGGTAAACAAGTGCATATACATAACGGATCTTTACTAGCTCATAGAAAAGAAAAAAGAGCGCACTTTATTGCTTCGTGGATGGATCTGAAAAGTATCATGCTGAGTGCAGTTAATGAGAGGGCAAGAGCCTGACACAGAAAGATCTCTCATGTGTAGTGTATCATGAACCATGACAGTGAAATAACAAATGCCCACAAGTAACAGAGAGGAAGAACATGAGATCTGCTCTCACCCACGAAGCATGCCACTTGAGAGGACCAGACAGGGAGGGGAACACTGTCACTAGAAGTGGGTGGATGGAAGTGTCCAAGTTGGTGAAAGAGGTGGGGGTGACCACTGGAAGGGTACAAAGTGTTCTGCAAAAAACCCTATTGGCAACAGTACTGAAAAGCAGGGTGCAAAGTTCTTCAAAACTACCTCTGCATGGACAAGATCAAACATTGTGTGGGACCCTGTCCACACATACCTCTATATCTAGAAAAGCAACTGGGGTCTGCGAACTTGCCCACACTTGGCCAGGGCTCCTGCCGCGGATTGGCTGTGGGGCCCTGATGACATCCCGTTGCCAAAAAAGAAGGTGGTGACGTGGCGTGCTGGTTGTCATGACAGCATCGAATCTCGAGAGGACACACATTGGGCCCTTGGGCTCAAGGAAGGAGAGGCTGGTGCCACCAGCGAGGCGTGAGATAGGCAATGCCGCTGGTTTAGATTAGCCAGATGGCGAGTTAGGGAGGGGAGGAAGCGCTCAGCGCTGAGCTGGTAACCTGCTGTGACGGGGGGCCAGCCAGCGGCCAGCCAGCCCACCGCATCCTGGCACCTGATGGACCTTTCCAGGAGACCCGGGATGCGAGTGGGTACCGGATCTTTCCGGGCCTGGGAAGCAGTGCGGTTCCACCCGAACAGACGCGGGAGCGTGGCGAAGAGGGCGGCGACGGAGGCGTCCCCAAAGAAGGGGCAGCTGAAGAAGGTCCAGCACCACGCGCCCCCAGCCCAGTCGCGGACCCTCCTGAAGGCCGAGACGACGACATCCGCGCCCTCCCGTTCTCGGTCAGGCTCTGGAAGGTCGTGGAGGACCAGTCCTTCGAGTCCATTTACTGGAGCAGAGACGGAGAGAGCATCATCATCGAAGGGAACTTCTTCAAGTCCGAAGTGCTGGGCCACAAGGACAACCAGCGCATCTTCGGAACTGACAGCCTGAGGAAGTTCGTGTGCCTGCTGAACCTGCACGGCTTCCGGAAGCTCCACTTCAAGAGCGCCTGTCTCAGCTCGGCCCGGAACAGAGTCATGGTGAGTACCGGGCCCAAGGGCGCGGCGCGGGCGGGAACTGCAGCCCTTGGAGGAGCGAGCCACTAAGGCCCCGGATGCTCGGCTCCAAGAACTACACGCGCGTCCTCAAATATATCACAGTGCTTCTGCGTACACAGGAATCAGAGCTTTGGACACGGGAATTGTTTTGGCTTCCCAAAACGACTTTGGGAGAAAATATGGCTGGAAAAACTATAGAAACCAAGAAACAGAACGTTGTGGTAGTAATAGAATGCGAAGGATTTTAAGACGCTGCACAATATGGTTAATGTGTCAAAGTAAATTCATTCATATGAATATTCGTTATTGAGGTCTAGGTCTCTTTGTCTAAAACTGAAATCTCATCACAGTGAACATTGAACGGAATGTAAATGAAGTTACTTTGTTTATTTTATCATAATTTAATTGTAATAAAAGTATAACTTATGGTTCGTTATGTGAAATCAATTTCTGTTCCTCTAAATATGAGAGTTCAAATTAGAGATATTAGTTAGTAAATTATGATTTTCATGAACTAAATGATTAAAAATGATTTGTAGATTAAACTATGATTTACTTTAATATATTGAATATATAATTGTAATCCAGTAAAAGTTTTAATTTAGATTATATTTTATTGTAAATTGTTCTGTTAATATAAATGAATTTGTGGAATGAGTTAATCATTTAATTAAGCATTGGTTAAAATTCAGTTTAGTTACAATTACATTTCATTACAATTTCAAGTAACTTTAATAGTATTAAACTATAATTTAAAGTTATTACATTACATCCGTTCTTGAAGGCATTCCAAGCCGCTCTCTTCCTCCTGCGCAGCTCGGGTGCCAGGTCATTTGTCATGTTGACCTCTCGACCTAGGTAGACATAGCTGTTGCATTCGGAGATGGTCGTTCCATTGAGAGCGAATGGGGCGTCAGGAACAAGGCTGTTTCTCATAAACATTGTCTTCGTAAGATTCAGCTGTAGTCCTACCTTTCCACACTCACGGTCAAAGTCGGCCAGCATTTGTGCCGCTTGGCTGATGTTTGGTGTTATTAAAACAATGTCATCAGCAAAGCGGAGGTGGTGTAATTGCCGACCATCTATCTTCACTCCCATTCCTTCCCATTCCAGTCGTCGCATGATGTTCTCGAGGGTGGCACTGAAGAATTTCGGTGAAATGGTATCACCCTGCCGCACCCCTCTCTGGACATCAACGATCACTTCTTTGTAGAATGGTGAGATCCTGGTAGTGAATCCGCAATAGAGCTCACGGAGGATCCTGATGTATTGGGCTTGAATGCCCTGATTGGCTAGGGCTTCAATGACCGCTTCCGTCTCAACAGAATCAAAGGCCTTCTTTAAATCAATGAACGTTAAGCAGAGCGGCATCTTGAACTCCCGAGAAACCTCAATGAGCTTGGTTATCGTGTGGATATGGTCGATGGTGCTGAATCCTTTGCGGAACCCTGCTTGCTCGCAAGGTTGTCCTTCATCTAATGTTCTGCCAATCCTATTCAGGATGACTCGAGTGAACAACTTGTAGATGACAGACAATAGGCAGATCGGGCGATAGTTGCCAATGTCATGGATGTCTCCCTTCTTGAACAGTAGTACGGTCCTGCTGGTTTTCCATTGGGACGGAACCTTGCATTCAGACAGGTAGCGAGTGAAGAGCCGAGCCAGTGTATTGATGAGTATTGACGGCAGGTTCTTCAGGTGTTCAGGTCTGACCTTGTCTGGGCCGGGTGCTGTTTGTTTCTTTACCAACGAAATGGCGTGTTGGATTTCGGAGGGGAGAACGTTGGGAACAACATACCCATCCTGTGGAATTTGGTATGTTGGCAAGTGGACATGGCTATCAAAGAGATTTGAGTAGAAGTCATGGATAATCTTCTCCATTGCCGTTCTGGAGGATGTGATGGATCCATCAGGACGTCGGAGGGCAGTCATCTTGCTCTTATAGTTGGCGAAGGACAGGCGGGCCTTACGAATACTTTTCCCGGCTTCTGCCGCATCTACCAGTACTTCTGCTCTTCTCTCTTTGAGGTCTTCCTTAATCGCATCTCTGCACTGCTTTGCAAGCTTGGACGTTAGCTTGCAGTTGCCTGAGGCATGCGCCAAACCACGCTGGCGAATTAGCTCAAGAGTTTTCGAAGATAGGCGACTTTTTGTGGCTATCTCTCTCTTGGCGTTCCTCGCACATTCATGGAGGTGCTGAACCAGTCGATCGTATTCCTCGTCAATGTTGTCAACAATGGCATCTTCCCATGTTGCCGCAATAGTACCAAAGTGTTCCCAGTTGGTGGTCATTCTGGGAGTTCTCTTTTTGAACTTTGCAGCCCTTTCTCCCCGCTCTGTGAAGTAGAATTTTGCACGAAGGAGACGGTGGTCGGATCCCGTTCGAAATTTTGGGACAACAGCGACATCAGTCAGGCAAAACCGTCGATTGAATATGATGTGGTCTATTTCATTGTGGAATCGTCCACCGGGAGACTCCCATGTCCATCGTTTAGATTCTGCCTTCTGGAACTGTGAGTTACCATGGATGGTCTTGGTCGACATGATGAACTTTGACAGTCTCTCACCCTGTTCGTTCCATTCTAGGCCATGGGTCCCGATGTGAAATTCTTCAGCTGATCTTCTCGGTCCTATCTTGGCATTAAAATCACCCACAATGATCTTGTAGAAGGTGTGGTCTTCTTTATAGAACTTCTCTATGTCCATGTAGAACTTCTCGATTTCTCTTTCATCATAATGAGATGTTGGTGCATAGACAACGAAGATAGAAACTGCAGGCAGTGAGCCACATCTATTCAAATGTAAATGTCCGATTCGGGTTGTTAGGCATTCGAATGAATCAATGCTCTTGGCCAAGTTTTTGTTGACAAGGACACCGACGCCTCCAACACCTCTTTTATCGCATGTTCCGAGGAAAAATTCTTCTCTAGTGTCGAAAACAGCATGGTGAGATTCGTGCCTTCTTGTCTCGGTCAGACCAATGATGTCGTACTTGATCATTCGCGCTTGTACCATCAGGTCCTCGATGGATGCATCTGATGCTAGCGTACGTGCATTGAAAGTACAGACGATCATTTTTGTCTTCCTTCGTTGTGGCAGCCTAGGTCGGCCTTGAGATTTTGTCGGCCTTGAGATTTTGTCGGCCTCTCCTTTCTCATCCTTCTCAATGCTGCCATGTCGGTGAAGCCTTCAGGGTCAGGTGAATGAGATCAGTTGTAGTTACTGGTTTTGCCATATCGAATACACAGCGGATAGCTTGCCAGGCTCTTCCGTGCGGGCGGAATACTCTCGGTAGCTTGCCAGTCTTTCCGAGAGGGATAGAGACTTTTGGGGTGACCTCTAATCACCCTTGTAGGTTTTACCATATTTGAACCCTATCAAATATGGTACGACAATTCCAGAAGATGGGTATTTAGTGTCTTATGATGTGTCCGGAAAGCGTCCTGGAGTGTGGCAACGGCTGGGTAGTGGAAGTAGTGTCGAGAGTGGAAGTCTGCCAGTGGGGTATTTATCTGGATAGGGTGGGTCTCCTGTGCACAATTCGATCCCTGGGTGGTTGATGGAAGCAGACAGGGCAGGGTAGGGTGGGGCTCCTGATTAGAATCCCTTTGTCACCTGTGGTGGTGGGAGCAAGCAGAGAAGCTCTGTCCCTGGGTCCGCCGAGCCTGGAGTCCAAGGTCTCAGAGAGTTCCGCTTATCTTGTTCTGTGGGTCTTCAGTTGTGCGTGGGTCTCGGCCGGATCTGCCGCGCGGGTCCGGAAAGCGTCCTGGAGTGTGGCAACGGCTGTGGTGGTGGGAGAAAGCAGAGAAGCTCTGTCCCTGGGTCCGCCGAGCCTTGAATCCAAGGTCTCAGAGAGTTCCGCTTATCTTGTTCTGTGGGTCTTCAGTTGTGCGTGGGTCTCGGCCGGAGCTGCCGCGCGGGTCCGGAAAGCGTCCTGGAGTGTGGCAACGGCTGGGTAGTTATAAATTATTAATTGATATTCATTAGTATAAATTAATTCACTGCCATATATTAATTTATAATATCTTAAATGTCACTGTCACTGTCCTCCTGTTGTTTATCGATTTGCTCGAGCAGACCCAGAATCGTCTCCATTGTGACACTTATTACGGTGTCTGAATATGTCACTGGTAGCTTGCGGGCAAGATATTCTTGGTAACTTGCCAGGCTCTCCGAGAGGGTTGGAAGAATCGAACTCAGATCGGCTATGTTGGCTATGTGCAAGGCAAACGCCCTACTTGCTGTGCTATCGATCCAACCCATCTTTAATGTAGTCATTGATATTTGTATTAATACAAAAGTTACTTAAACAATGTCGAATGTTCATCATATATTATGTATACTATTGTTTATATATGTAAACTTACATAGTATTAAAATCTTAGTCACTATTCATAAATGATTCATTAACCATTCATGTTCATATTAACTGTTTATATTACTTGTTTTAATATAAATTTATGAGAAACATCCTTGTTCCTGACGCCCCATTCGCTCTCAATGGAACGACCATCTCCGAATGCAACAGCTCTGTGTACCTAGGTCGAGAGGTCAACATGACAAATGACCTGGCACCCGAGCTGCGCAGGAGGAAGAGAGCGGCTTGGAACACCTTCAAGAACGTCGAAGAAATAGCTAAGAGGATGAAGAACCTCCGGCTCCGGGCACATCTCTTTGATTCCTCTGTTCTTCCTGCATTAACATATGCCTCAGAGACCTGGGCCCTACGCAAACAAGATGAGAACGCCATTCAGGTCTCCCAAAGAAGAATAGAAAGAGCTATGCTTGGAATATCACGTTTCACTCAAATGAGAGAACGAATCCAGAGTTCTGACATCCGTCGACGATCAAGGATCAGGGACGCTGTCTCATATGCCAAGGTGTCGAAAATCAGATGGGCTGGTCACGTAATGAGATTTAAAGACGACCGTTGGACTAGAGCTGTTACTGATTGGATTCCACGGGATGTCAAGAGACCGCGTGGCCGCCCACCTACCAGATGGTCAGACTTCTTTGTCAAGATCATGAACGATCGGTTTGAGGCCCTCCATGTTCCCGGAGCGAAGAGATGCCATTGGGCTACACTAGCACGCGACAGGGACAAATGGAGACGTTACTGGCGCCCGCTCGAGCAAATCGACGACTAACGGGAAGTTAAGTGATTAAGTGATAATATATCTTAAGTAACTGGTATCGATAATTGATATTATCTATTTTACTATAGTAAGGTGAAATTCTTATTTGATATTTAAATTTAATTGCTAGTCAATATCTCAGATACTGTAAATAGAGTATGAACCCACGGAGCTAGGAGGAAAGGGGCTGTAGATCAGGACTGGGAAGGAATGTGTGTGAAAGGGTCAAGCTGGGCCTTGCACCGTGTTGTGTGTTCGAGCCCGAGCAGCATTTCCCCACAGGCGTACCGGAACCACAACTTCCAGTGAGATCAGCCTCAGTTGATGAACAACATCCGTCTCAAGGGCCTCGAGAGGCCCCCCGCCCCCCAGAGCAGGAGGAGGAGGATGGAGCCCACGTGCTGCTTCCCACGGCTTCACCCTGTCGCCGAACCTGATTGGGACCGCCACAGTGGCTTGAGGGCACCTGCTGGCCTTTTGACTGAGAACAAAGCCCGTTCCAGTGAGGACGGTGCTTGTGACACCCAGGCCGGGCCTAGCGAACTGCTGTTCTCCGCCACTGAGGAGACCAGGACTCACGGGCAGGGGCCCCCGGGCACTGTTCTCTTCCCAGCAGCTGAGAAAAACGTTGGATTGACCAGGGAGAATGAGGGTGTCCTTAGCCATGCTGAGGCGATCCCCGGTTTGGAGAATAATGAGGTTACTGAGGAGGAGGTAGAGGAGGAGCAGGAGGAGGTCCCTCAGGATGAGGGTGTGTCAAGCAGCTTGGCTTTCCCATCTGCCCTGCAGGATGTTCCATTTACTGAGGACGGCTGGCCTCTTGATGATGACTCAGTTGGTAATAGATTTTCAATTGCTTGGAACAATTTTATTTCCATGGAGGTAGATGGCCCGGGTGAGGGTGTGCCTAGTGCCATCGAAAACTTTACTTTGACTGAGGAAGGTGGGCCTCACGTGCCTGGCAATATTCTGGTCCCTTCTGCCCTGGAAAATGCTAATCCCACGGCTGAGGCCATGGCTAATGGTAGTTTCTCATCTGCTTTGTGAACTGTTAATCCCATTGAGAACTGTGGCCGGGCTGAGGCTGTGCCTAGCAATATTTTGGCAGCACCGCTACTGCTGGGCTGGATCCGCTCGGCGAAGCAAGCACAGACCTCCAAGTGTACAACAGACTCCGATCCATCTTTCTGGCATGGATAGCAATGGGTCCCCACGAGAACCCTGGTATGGAAGAGAAACCAGAGAACCCTGAGTATAAGGAGAAGCCAGGTCCTGAAAGTTAGTCACCCACAATCAGTACATGTATTACAACTTTGCTTATTTATGTAATTTGTTATTAATGTACTTCTGGGCTTAAAAATGGAATAATTTTGGCAGACTAAATAATCACTTAATCACTTAACTTCCCGTTAGTCATCGATTTGCTCGAGCGGGCGCCATTAACGTCTCCATCTGTTCCTGTCGTGTGCTAGTGTAGCACAATGGCATCTGTTCGCTCCAGGAACATGAAGGGCCTCAAACCGATGGTTCATGATCTTGACGAAGAAGTCTGACCATCTGGTAGGTGGGCAGCCACGCGTTCTTTTGACATTCAGTGGAATCCAGTCGGTAACAGCTCTAGTCCAGCGGTCGTCTTTAAATCTCATTACGTGACCAGCCCATCTGATTTTCGACACCGTGGCAAATGAGACAGCGTCCCTGATTCTTGATCGTCGATGGATGTCACAACTCCAGATTCTTTTTCTCATTCGAGTGAAACGTGATATTCCAAGCATAGCTCTTTCTATTCTTCTTTGGGAGACCTGAATAGCGTTCTCATCTTGTTTGCGTAGGGCCCAGGTCTCTGAGGCATATGTTAATGCAGGAAGAACAGTGGAATCAAAGAGGTGTGCCCGGAGCCGGAGGTTCTTCGTCCTCTTAGCTATTTCTTCGACGTTCTTGAAGGCATTCCAAGCCGCTCTCTTCCTCCTGCGCAGCTCGGGTGCCAGGTCATTTGTCATGTTGACTTCTCGATCTAGGTACACATAGCTGTTGCATTCGGAGATGGTCGTTCCATTGAGAGGGAATGGGGCATCAGGAACGAGGATGTTTCTCATAAACATTGTCTTCGTAAGATTCAGCTGTAGTCCTACCTTTCCACACTCACGGTCAAAGTCGGCCAGCATTTGTGCTGCTTGGTTGATGTTTGGTGTTATTAAAACAATGTCACCAGCAAAGCGGAGGTGGTGTAGTTGCCGACCATCTATCTTCACTCCCATTCCTTCCCATTCCAGTCGTTGCATGATGTTCTCGAGGGTGGCACTGAAGAGTAAGGTGAAATGGTATCACCCTGCCGCACCCCTCTCTTGACATCCATGATCACTTTTTTGTAGAATGGTTAGATCCTGGTAGTGAATCCGCAATACAGCTCATGTTGGATACTGATGTATTGGGCTTGAATGCCCTGATTGGCTAGGGCTTCCATGACCGCTTCCATCTCAACAGAATCAAAGGCCTTCTTTAAATCAATGAACATTAAACAGAGCGGCATCTTGAACTCCCGAGAAAGCTCAACGAGCTTGGTTATCATGTGGATATGGTCGATGGTGCTGAATCCTTTGCGGAACCCGGCTTGCTCACATGGTTGTCCTTCATCTAGTGTTCTGCCAATCCTATTTAGGACAACTTGAGTGAACAACTTGTACATGACAGACAATAGGCAGATCGAGCGATAGTTGCCAATGTCATGGATGTCTCCCTTCTTGAACAGTAGTACGGTCCTGCTGGTTTTCCATTGGGACAGAACCTTGCATTCAGACAGGTAGCGAGTGAAGAGCCTAGCCAGTGTATTGATGAGTACTGACGGCAGGTTCTTCAGGTGTTCAGGTCTGACCTTGTCTGGGCCGGGTGCTGTTTGTTTCTTTACCGATGAAATGGCGTGTCAGATTTCAGAAGGGAGAACATTGGAAACGACATATCCATCCTTTGGAATTTGGTATGTCGGCAAGTGGACATGGCTATGGAAGAGATATGAGAAGTCATGGATAATCTTCTCCATTGCCGTTCTGGAGGATGTGATGGATCCATCAGGACGTCGGAGGGCAGTCATCTTGGTCTTGTAGTTGGCAAAGGACAGGCGGGCGTTACGAATACTTTTCCCGGCTTCTGCCGTATTTACCAGTACTTCTGCTCTTCCCTCTTTGAGGTCTTCCTTGATCGCATCTCTGCACTGCTTTCCGAGCTCCGATGTTAGCTTGCGGTTGCCTGAGGCATGTGCCAATCCACGCTGGCGAATTAGCCCAAGAGTTTTCGAAGATAGGCGATTTTTTGTGGCTATCTCTCTCTTGGCATTCCTCGCACATTCATGGAGGTGCTGAACCAGTCGATCGTATTCCTCGTCAATGTTGTCAACAATGGCATCTTCCCATGTTGCCGCAGTAGTACCATAGAGTTCCCAGTTGGTGGTCATTCTGGGAGTTCTCTTTTTGAACTTTGCAGCCCTTTCTCCCCGCTCTGTGAAGTAGAATTTTGCACGAAGGAGACGGTGGTCCGATCCCGTTCGATATTTTGGGACAACAGCGACATCGGTCAGGCAAAACCGTCGATTGTATATGATGTGGTCTATTTCGTTGTGGAATCGTCCACCGGGTGACTCCCATGTCCATCGTTTAGATTCTGCCTTCTGGAACTGTGAGTTACCATGAATGGTCTTGGTCGACATGATGAACTCAGACAGTCTCTCATCCTGTTCGTTCCATTCTATGCCATGGGTCCCAATGTGAAGTTCTTCAGCTGATCTTCTCGGTCCTATCTTTGCATTGAAATCACCCACAATGATCTTGTAGAAGGTGTGGTCTTCGTTATAGAACTTCTCTAGCTTCATGTAGATCTTCTCGATTTCTCTTTCATTATAATGAGATGTTGGTGCATAGACAACGAAGATAGAAACTGCAGGCAGTGAGCCACATCTATTCAAATGTAAATGTCCGATTCGGGTGGGCTAAATAAATTTATGAAAATTGCAAATATTTGTTGTAAGTTTCTAACTTCGCCATAAGTAGGAAATCCTGGGATGAAAAACTTTGGTCCTTTGTGCTTTCCCTCGAAGCAGCTGTATACCCGAACGTGTGTCGTGGAGAGGAGTGGAGGAGTCTGGAGGTCTGGTAGGGTTCTAAGTGGGGTGGAGCAGGTTCCTAGGGTCCTGGAGCGGGTTGGATGTCTGGGAGGATTCTGGAGGCGGTGCAGGATGTCTGCAAGAGCCTTTGGGGGGTTTTGTAGGGGAGGTGCAGCGGGTGGTGGAGGAAGTTTGCGGCTTTCCTGTGTGAGGGTGGATAGCTCTGGAGGAAATTGTGGGAGGTGTTTATTGGGGGTGAGTAGAGGAGGTTTAAGGAGGTTTGAGGATATCCAGTTGGGGTGCAGGGTATGTTGGACGAGGTGCAGGATGTTTGTGGATGTCCTGCAGAGGTACAAGATGTCTAGAGGAGCTGAAGGAGGTTGGAAAATGTACTACAGGGGTACACAGTGACTTGAAGAAGATCAAGGAGGTTCAGGTATGTCCTGGCGGGGTGCAGAGTGTCTTGGACGAAGTGCAGGAGGTTTGGGCATGTTGTATAGGGTGCAGAGTTTCTCCAATAGGTGCAGGAGTTTTGAGGATGTCCTGCAGGGTTGCAGAGTGTCTGGAGGAGGTGCAGGAGTTTTTTCATGTCCTGATGGTTTGCAGAGTGTCTAGAGTCAGTGCATGAGGTTTTTCCATCACCTACAGGGGTGCAGAGTGGCTAGAAGAGGTACAGGATGTTCAGGCATATACGTTAAATGAGCACAGTTTCTTGGAGGAAGTTCAGGATGTCTGCGCATGTCCTGCAGGGGTGCAGGTTGTCTAGAGGAGGACTGAGAATCTTTGTTGATGTCCTGCAGGGGTTCATGGTTTCTATAGAAAATGAACAACGTTCAAGTATGTCCTGAAGGAGTGTTATGTGTCTTGTTGGAGGTTCTGGAGAATCTGGTATGCTTTGCAAGGGTGTTGGGTGTCTGGAAGAGATGCAGGAGGTTTGGGCATGCTTGCAGGGGTGTAGGGATTCGTGAAGTATATGCAGGAGGTTCATGCATGTCCTGCTTGGATGCAGGGTACTTGAAGGATGTTCAGGAGGTTCGGGCATGTCCTTCTGGGGTTCCAGGATCTAGAGTAGCTGTAGGAGGTTTGTGGAAGTCCTTCTGGTAGGTCTGGTGTCTAGAGGAGGTGCAGGAGTTTCAGGCATGTCATGCCTGGATGCATGTTGCCTTGAAGGAGGTGCCAGAGGTTCGGAATATCCTGGAGGGGTGCATGTTGTCTTGAAGTAGCTGCAGGAGTTTCAGGCATATCCCGCAACAGAGCAGGGTGTCTAGAGCTGCTGTGGGTTCGGTAAAGTCCTGCACGTGGACAGGGTGTCTATACTTCAGGAGTTTGAGTATGTTCTCCTGGGGTGCCGAGTGTCTAGAAGAGGTACAGGAGGTTCAGAATGTCCTGAAGTAGGTGCAGGAAATTCATGCATGTCGTGCATTGCTGCATAATATTTATAGAGTTGCGGGAGTTTTGTGGATGTCCTGCATGGGTATTAGGTTTCTAGAGAAGCTGCAGGCATTTGGACATGACCTAGGGTATTGCTGGGTGTCTAGAATATGTGCAGGACATTTTCGGAGTTCCTGCCAGGATGCAGGGTGTCTTTAGGTGCAGGAGTTTGCCCATGTCCTTCTGGGTTTCAGGGTTCTATAGAATCTGCAGGAAGTTCGGTAATGTCCAGCAGGGGTACAGAGTCTCTTGGAGGAGGTTCAGAATGTTTGAACATGACCTTCCAGGCTGCAGGTTTTCTTTCAGGAGGTACAAAATGTTTGTTCATGTCCTGCAAGGGTACATGGTGTCTAGAGGAGGTTCAGGAGGTTTGCATATGACCTTCTGGGTGACAGGATGTCTAGAAGATGTGCAGGAGTTTGGGCATGTCCTATTGGGTTACAGGGAGCTGCAAGTGTGCAGGTCGTTTGTAAAATCCTGCTGGGTTGCAATATATCTAGAGAGGTGCTGGAGTTTCATGCATATCCTGCTGGGGTTCAGAGTTCTAGAGGATGTGGAATAAGTATGCAGATGTCCTGCAGGTGTGCACGGTGTATTGCAGGAGGTGCAAGAGGTTTGAAATGTTCTCCTGGAGTGCATTGTGTTTAGCGGAGTTACAGGATATCAGAGCATGTCACGCAGGGGTGGTGGCAGGGTGGTACAGGCCGATAGTCAGAGGCTGCATTGTTGCACTAGAGCTGTGCTCCACGCATATTGACTGGAACCACCCCCTTGCTGACCAATCACAGTCAAAGTTCATGAAAGGGGACATGTAGGCAGCTGTAGATCTCCAGGTATATCCCTTAAAGGACAAAGGCCAGGAGAAAGATCCAGCTCCAGATGAGCCGGCTCTTTTCCAATGCCCAAGATGAAGGGCAAGAGAAGGCTTCCGGTTCAACCCCACCCAAAGACCAGGGTCCCAAGGTGAGATGTGGCTGCCCGAGCTGTTCCTCTTCCCTGAGCCTACTGCCTTGTCCTTGTCTAGCACGCCCCATCTTCATCCACAATCCTTTCCATGGGGCCTCTGATTCCCACCTCTCCACACCCTCTTCCCCAGTCCAGTGTCTTAGCCTCACTGTTTTCACTCCAGGTACCCAGCCGGAAGAAGCCGAAAAAGCCCTTGAAGGGAAATGGGGGAAATGCCTCTGATGATAGTTTCTACTCACCCCCGAGTTCAGTTCTCAATAGGCCACTGATTTGCTATCACTGCCTCAGGTTGATGGAGGCAGGTCAGCCGCATTCTTCAGCTGCCCCCCGCAAACTTCAAGAACTCCACCACTCCGAGGGGTGCTAAGTGCTCCCAATCTGATGGGAGGTCAGACACTTGTCTTCAGCGCCATCATCTTCAGGTGACACTGAGTAGCGAAGCTCTTCAGAGTGAAAACATAAATGTCCCAATACGTGTGCCACTCTGATTTCTCTCCTTTCCAAGAAGGCAGTCTTCAGACACCAAACCACCGAGTAATGAGGTGCCTGCAGATGGTAAAAATGAAAGTTCCTTATGTGAAAACTTGCTTGTCTCTGTGAGTTTTGTTATGGGAGAAAGAGAGGCAGGGAAAGGGGGAGGGCGGAAGGGAAGTTGGGTACGCTGGTGATGGATGTGGTGTTGGGATTATGTGCATGATAAAGCATTATTAAGAGCATTGTAAACCACATATTCTCAATAGAAGAAATTTTTAAAGAGGGACACTGAAACCCAATGTCTAGGGAGATGATTTGAGAATGGTAAAGAGCTTTCATACAAGCAGGCACAAAGATGTTCAGCAGAATCCATAGAAACAGTAGGCACTACCCTTGTGAGCAGAGACAGAAGAGACACTGGGAAGCAGAGAACCAGAGGAAACTTCACAGCACAGAGCAGAATGGTCATGGTCCTTTGGGGAGCACCCTCACTGAGCCGGAGCACAACCCTGCTCTGGAGACAACCTGAGAAGAAGCAAGAAAGCAGGCCTTTGTATGGGCCTGTAGGAGAAGAGCTGAGCAAGCAGCAGGAGCGGTCTAGAGAGACCAGGGCAGGAGGGGAGGGGACGACCAAGAGAAGACCCACTGAGTTTAATTAGGCCAAGCAAATGCCAGAGACTGCCGTCTCCCTGCTGGTGTTGTCACACAGAGGTGCATCAGACGCAGGCAGTTCTGGTGGTACCTGAGCTAGTAGCAAGCAGAGAAGAGAGGCCAGCCACAGAGCCCACCAGCCCAGCCTCTCCAAGCAAGCAGAGGAGAGACCAGTATCAGAGCCAACAGCCCCAACCCCGCTGGCCTCTCCCATCGCATGACATGGGAGTAAAGGTAGAATCATAGTTTCTCACAATAGACCTGTCTAGTAGAGTGGGATGGCTTTTCCATATAAAAAGTGCCTGAGAAAATCAAAACAGGTGAAAGATCTATACAAAGAAAACTACTCAACTAAAAAACAAAAAGAAGAGGACACAATTGCCGAGACAGCAATAGTCCGCAAAGCATCACACACATTCAATGCCATAACCAGAAAACTGCCCTGACTTCTTTGAACGAGATCAATCGAGCTCTCCTGTAAGTTCTATGGAATAACAAACAACCACAAATAGCTAAAGCAATTCTAGGAAAAAAATATATGAGGTATTACTCTGCCCCAATTTGAAACTGTACTACATAGCTGTAGTAATTACAACACACTGGCACTGGACTGAGGACAGACCCTCAGGTCACTATGACAGACCAGAACATCGAAACACAGGTATATGGACAGCTAACTCTCATAATGGAGAAAAGAATACACAGTGGTGCAAGGAAGGTGTCTTCCAAGAGTGTCGAGAAAACTGGTTGGTAACATGGAAAATGTGCTCAGACCCCTTCTTTACACCATGCACAAAAGAAAAATAAAAATGGACTAAGGACCTACCTATCAGGCCTGATTCCATTGAGGAAAATTTAGGCTGAATTCTCCATGACTTTGTGGGTACAGGCCTCTTTAAGGAGTTAATGCCATTAGCCAAGCAAACAGAAACAACGGAAAGAGGCAGAGAGAGCTAGTACAGCCAAAAGGGTGATTACCGAGCTTGAGGATAACCCGGATTCCATCGCAAGCATCCCATACGGTCCTCCCAATAGCTTCAGGAGTAATCACTGAGTGCAGAGCTGGGAGTAACCCATGAGCATAGCCGGGTGTGGCTCAAAAAAAAGCAACAAAAATTTATTTGAAAAAGAAGCAAAGATTAAACAAATAGGATTACATTAATAGTAGAAGCTTCTGAAAGAACTGCCTCAAAAAAGTAGTGACCAAAACACAAAGACATAGCATTGACTGGGTGAAATTATTTGCCCATCACTCAATCTGATAAAAATATATAAAGTACTGAATACTGGTAGCAATATACCCCCAAAATGGGAGAAGAGCTGAACCCCATCAAGAATGGGGGGAGATGAACAAAAACTTTCTCAAAGAAGACATACAAATGGCTGAAAAGCATATGGGAAAATGGTCTACAGAATGATTCATCAGGGAAATTGAAATCAAAAGAACAGTCATATGTCACCTTAGAACACAAAGACTTTGAACAACAACAACAACCACCCCAAACAAAAACAAGCGGTGTTGACATGGATGTGGTATAAAAGGGACCCCCATATCCGGCTGCCGGGAAGGTAGATTGTTATACACTTCCATTGACATTCCTCAGAAAAGTAGGAACTGAGCTCCTATCTTACCCAGAAACTCCACTTTGTGGCCTCTGCTCTTGCCCAAAAACACAATGGAGAAATGATGGTTGCACTCCTATGTCACTCGGAGCAATATTCACAATAGCCCCAATTGTGGAAACAACACAAGTGTCCTAAATTAGACGAGAGGATAAACTACTGGCTAGTCCGAAAGTAGTGAGTGGTCGCAAGGTCAACCTAAAGTCAACCTGCAGCATATACACAATGGATCATTATTCGGTCATCAAAGGATAAATGCACACACTGCTTCTTCATGGATGGATCTGAAAAATATCATGCTGAGTGCAGTTAATGAGAGGACAAGAGCATGATCCAGAACGATCTCTCATGTGCAGGCTATCATGAAACCTAACAGGGAAATAACAAAAGCACCCAGCAACAGAGAGGAAGAACATGAGATTGGCTCTCCAGCAGGAAGCATGACACTTGAGAGGATTGGACAGGGGGGAGAACACTATCACGGCAGTGGGAGGATGGAAGTGTCCAAGTAGGTGAAAGTTGTGGGGGTGGCAGCTGGAAGGGAGCAAAGTGTTCTGCACGAAACCCTATTGGCAACAGTACTGAAAAGCAGGGTGGAAAGTTCTTCAAAACTAACTCCGCATGGAGAAGATCAAACACCGTTTGGGATCCCGGGCACAACACGTTCCTCTTTATCTAGAAGAGCTACTGGGGCCCCTGCCCTTGCTCACACTTGGCCAGGGCTCTGGCCACGGGTTGGCTGCGGGCCCCTGATGACCTCCCGTTGACGAAAAAGGTGGTGATGTGGCTTGCTGGTTGCCTCCAGAAGCAGGAGCTTGGCAAAGAGGGCAGTGATGGAGGCGTCCCCAAAGAAGTGGCAGCTGAAGAAGGTCCAGCACCACGCGCCCCCAGCCCAGTCGCGGACCCTCCTGAAGGCCGAGACGACGACATCTGCGCCCTCCCGTTCTCGGTCAGGGTCTGGACGGTCGTGGAGGACCAGTCCTTCGAGTCCATTTACTGGAGCAGAGACGGAGAGAGCATCATCATCGAAGGGAACTTCTTCAAGTCCGAAGTGCTGGGCCACAAGGACAACCAGCGCATCTTCGGAACCGGCAGCCTGAGGACGTTCGTGCGCCTGCTGAACCTGCACGGCTTCCGGAAGCTCCACTTCAAGAGCGCCTGTCTCAGCTCGGCCCGGAACAGAGTCATGGTGAGTACCGGGCCCAAGGGCGCAGCGCGGGCGGGAACTGCAGCCCTTGGAGGAGCGAGCCACTAAGGCCCGGGATGCTCGGCTCCAAGAACTACCACGCGAGTCCTCAAATATACCACAGTGCTTCACGGTACACAGGGATGGGAGCTTTGGACACGGGGAATTGTTTTGGCTTCCCAAAACGACTTTGGGAGAAAATATGGCTAGAAAACCAAAGAAACCAAGAAACAGAACGTTGTGGTAGTAATAGAGTGCGAAGGATTTTAAGACGCTGAACAATATGGTTAATATGTCAAAGTAAATTCATTCATATGATTATTCGTTATTGAGGTCTAGGCCTCTTTGTCTAAAACTGAAATCTCATCACAGTGAACATTTAACCAAATTTAAATGAAATTACGTTGTGAATTTTATCATAATTTAAGTGTAATATAGGTATAACTTATGTTTCATTATGTGATATAAATTTCTTCTTTCTCTGTTCCTCTAAATATGAGCGGTTAAAGTAGAGATAGGAGAAAATAGAAATAGAAACATAAAGGAAACTGATTTACAGCGATATACATATTAATGACTGATTTAATGGAATTCAATGAATAATACGATGTCATTACATTTTTTTAAATTGTAATATACGTGGAACTAATAATTCATTATTTATTATATTAAATTATCTTAGCTGACTCTGAGTAATTAAACGTAAGATCATATAAATGTAATTTTATAGTAAGTAAAATTAATTTATGTTGATATAAGTATCAATTATTTTGTTTCTACTTAATGTAACAGTAAACATAATTAACTTTATGCTTATATTAAGGTTCATTATTAATCGGTATTTGTAGTTAAAACGTAAATGATAAACAAATTTACTTTTAACACCAGATTAATTAAACCATTATGATCTATCAAATTAATTTCTATTAACCAATCTATTGATTAACAATTAAAATTATTCCAATAGAATGGAATTAGTATGTTAGAGTAAATTAAGTTCTATTAATGTAAGTGTTAATTTCTATAGGAATATTAAAAAGATTTTATTGAATTATGAAGTACTAATAATATTTACATTCAGAAAATTAATTTATTTTAATATATTAATCATATTTCATATTATTTAAAAATTATCAATTAAAAGTTTTGATAGCATCATTTAAATTGATAAATTATAAATTGCTTAACTAAACATTATTCAAAAAAATTTACTTATATTTTTGTATGTGTGAATTAGAAATGCCAATTAATAATGGAGATTAATATTAACATAATATTATATTTACTTTAAAATACAAATTATAAAATTTATATTGATATCAATATCAATTAATTTACATTAATATATTAATTACATTTTGTATTAAATCGGGCTGGAGCGATAGCACAGCAGTAGGGCATTTGCCTTGCACGTAGCCAACATGGCCGACCCGAGTTCGATTCTTCCGCCCCTCTCGGAGAGCCCGGCAAGCTACCGAGAGTATCTCACCCGCACGGCAGAGCCTGGCAATCTTCCCATGACTTATTCAATATGCCAAACACAGTAACAACAAAGTCTCCAATGGAGCTGTTACTGGGCCCGCTCGAGCAAATCGACGAACAACGGAGGGCCTTTTCATTTCTTTTTTTTCAACAATTGAGTAACATGGGTAAAATTAATGTAATAAATTATAATACCATATCACAATTGAATTAATTTCAATACATTCTCTTTAATAATGAATATAAATTAGTAATATTAATTTAAAATTTTAATGTAATTTGGTGTATTAATCATGTTAGATATTAAATCACAGTTAAATATAGTCATGTCAATAGAAATTTATTTCTTGTTATAAGTTAATCATTTAATTATGCATACAGTACAGTAAAGTTTAATTCAATTATCTGAAATTATGATTTTATTATATAATTAAATTCAGACATAATTAAATGGGAATACCTGAATTATCAATAATCGAATTTATAATTTACTGATTATTATTATATTAGTAAAATATGCTATTAATGTAATATGCGATGAGTAATTTAAAAATTGAAATATTAGTTAAAAATCATTAAATATATTATTTTAATCTAACAATATTGATTGATAGATTACATCACATTGTAGTATAAATATCTATATTATTTAATATTGATTGAAAAAAATAGATGATTCGGGGTTTTTAAAAATATTTGTCTTTATTTTTATTTATTTATTTTTGCTTTTTGGGTCACACCTGGCGATGCACAGGGGTCCCTCCTTGCTCATGCACTCAGGACTTACTCCTGGCAGTGCTCAGGGGACCATATGGGATGCTGGGAATCGAACCCTGGTCGGCCGCATGCAAGGCAAACGCCCTACCCGCTGTGCTATCTCTCCAGCCCCTAGATGATTCGTTTTATTATGCATATGTTCTGTTTGAGTTTACTTACATTTAAATGTAATTGAAATTATAATGAAATTATATACTAATTAAACAAAATAACATTGAATTATCAATATATTTATGTATGCATTGATTCACGATCACGATCACGACCACCCTGTTGTTCGTCGATTGCCTCGAGCAGGTGCCAGTAACGCCTTCTTCGTCCTAGCCCTGAGATTTTTTTTTTAAAGTGCCATATTCAAGGCTTTTTTTCAGGGTTAGGAGAATGAGACACATCATTGTTACTGGTATTTGGCATATTGGGTATACCACGGGGAGTTTGCCAGACTCTGCCGTGTGGGCATGTTACATTTGGTAGCCTGCCAGTTTGACCAAATTAGGAATGAGATGATAAGATGTCACGTGGTGGGAGCTGAGTGTGATAATCTCTGGATCCTGGCTGTTGTTGGAGTTACACGGCAGTTGGTGGGTGTAACTGTCTAGTTACTGGCAGGTCCAGTCCCAAACTGTGCAGGCTTGGAGATCTCAGCCCCGGGTCCCACACACCTGGGTTCCTTTGTCAGTTCTTTTATGCGTGAGGCTCATCCAAGTGTGTGGAGAGTGGTCCCAGCATGGCCTTGGCTGGGCCTCGGTGGTCTTCAGCTGTTGGGCCCTGGTGGAGACAGTCAGGCATAGGGTAGGAGATAATAATGCATTGATTATTTACTAATATTTAAATTTATAGGTAATTCACTGAAAAATCATTTATTAGTAAATCATAATTTCAATGGAACATATGATTAACACTTAATAGATTTAAATAATATTAGTTTATTGTAATGAATTGGTTATATAATTTTAATCCATTAAAATCTTATATTTTTGTTAATATAACTAAATTTACACAATAATTTAATAATTTAATCAAGCATATATTCTAGTTACCTAGTTAAGTGTACTCAAAATTAAATTTTATTTAAATTTCAAAGAAATTTAATAATTAAATAAAATTATGTGGAATTAAATTATCAATAAATCTATTAATTTATCTTTACTGAATATTAAGGTAAAGATAAAGGCCCTCCCGTTGTTCATCGATTTGCTTGAGCGGGCCCAGTAATGTCTCCATTGAAGATTTTGTTGTTACTGTGTTTGGCATATCGAATACATCACGGGTGGCTTGCCAGGCTTTGCTGTGTGGGTGAGATACTCTCGGTAGCTTGCCGGGCTCTCCGAGAGGGGCGGAAGAATCAAACACGGGTCGGCCATGTTGGCTGCGTGCAAGGCAAACGCCTTACCGCTGTGCTATCGCTCCTTAGCCAAAAATAGAATTTTCAGATAACTTATTGATAAATCATTTCTTTATTAGTAAATCATGATTTTAATGGAATGTATGATTAATGCTTAATAGATTAAAATTATATTTATTTACTTGAATGTATTGAATATATAATTATAATCCGGTCATAATTTTAAATTACATGTTAGGTTATGTTTTATTATATATTGTTATGTTAATATAAATGAATTTGTGGAATGAATTACTCATTTAGTTAAGTATTTGTTAAAATTCAGTTTAGTTACAATTAAATTTCATTCACGAATCACATGAATCACGACCATCCTGTTATTCGTCGATTGCCTCGAGCAGGCTCCAGTAACGTCTCCTTCATCCTAGCTCTGAGATTTTTTAAGAAAGTGCTGTATTCAAGGCTCTTTAGGAGAATGAGACCCATCATTGTTACTGGTATTTGGCATATTGGGTACGCCACAGGGAGTTTGCCAGACTCTGCCATGTGGGCAGGTTGCATTCGGTAGCCTGCCAGTTTGTCCAAAGTAGGAATGAGATAATAAGATGTCATAGTAAGATGTCAGCGAGGACAGCCAGGCGCAGGGGCAGGAGACTGCATTGTTCTCTTCCGGGAGCTGGGTTTTATAGTCTCTGAGTCTTGGCCGTTGATGGGATTACATGGCGCCAGGGGGCCAGTTGGTGGGTGTGACCCCCGCCTACTGGAATTCGGTGAATCTGGGTGGAGGATGCTCAGCCCTGATCCAAGTAGGCTTGGAGATCTCGGCCCCGGAACCCGCGTGGATTTGTCCCTCTGCCAGTACCTTCAGGTGTGTGGAGAGTGGTCTCAGCATGGTGGTGGCTGGTCCTGGAGGTCTTCGGCTGCCAGAGCCCTGGTAATTTCATTGGAATTTCATTACAATTTCAATTAAACTTAATTAGAATCAATTATGATTTAATGTTATTACATTGAATATCAATACATTTTTTCATTTATATTTACTGATTACTAAAAATTTAATGTAGAGATAATTTATTGTTAAATCATTTCTTTGTTGGGCTGGAGCAAGAGCAGAGCGGGTAGGGTGTCTTCTCTGCACCCAGCCAAAATGGCCGACCCGAGTTTGATTCCTCCGCACCCCTTGGAGAGCCCGGCAAGCTAATTAGAATGTCTCACCCGCATGGCAAAGCCTGGCACGCTACCCGTGACGTATTCGATATACAAAACACAGTAACAATTATCACAATGGACATGTTACTGGGCCCACTCGAGCAAATCGATGAACAATGGGAGAACAGTGACAGTGACATTTCTTTTTCAGTCAATCATGATTTTAATTAAATGCACGGTGAATTCTTCATAAATTTTCAGCTTAGTTTAATATATTGATCATTGTTATTTTAAGATAGTAATAATATGTCATATCAAATTTATATACCATCATGTTTATATAAGTCAGTTTAATGTAAATTATGTTAATAAAATTAATTGAATGTAAAATGATAAATTATTTATACTCATGTTACAATATTTTACAATTGCTGTATAGTCATTTGTATTTCTTGATTATTTATTATTAACTTAATGTCACGGTCCTCCCATTGCTCATCGATTTGCTCGAGCGGGCCCAGTAACGTCTCCATCATGAGATTTGTTGTTACTGTGTTTGACATATCGAATATATCACGGGGAGCTTGCCAGGCTCTGCTGGGCGGGGGAGATACACTCGGTAGCTGGCCAGGCTCTCCGAGAGAGGCGGAGGAATCGAACTCGGGTCAGCCATGTTGGCTGCTTGTAAGGCAAATACCCTAGCGCTGTGCTAGCTTCAGCAGCACATATAGTAAAAAAAAATATTATAATATCATATCATATCAAAATTGAATTAATTTCAAGATATTCTCTTTAATAATGATTATAAATTAGTAAATTCCAAATTCCAGTAGGCGGGGGTCAGACCCACCAACTGGCCCCCTGGCGCCGTGTAATCCCATCAGCGGCCAAGACTCTGAGAGTATAAAAAACAGCTCCCGGAACCGGGACATCTTATTATGACATCTCATTCCTACTTTGACAAACTGGCAGGCTACCGAATGTAGACTGCCCACACGGCAGAGTCTAGCAAACTCCCCGTGGCGTACCCAATATGCCAAATACCAGTAACAATGATGGGCCTCATTCTCCTAAAGAGCCTTGAATATAATCTCAGGGCTAGGATGAAGGAGACGTTACCGGGGCCTGCTCGAGGCATTCGATGAATAACAGGATGATCTGTGATCTGATAAATTAGTAATATTAGTAATATTAGTAATATTAATTTAAACACTTTTAATTTTAATTAGGTGTATTAATCATGTTAGATATTACATCAGAGTTAAGTATAGTCATGTCAATACAAATTGATTTTTTGTGATAAGTTAGGTAAAGGTAAAGGTAAAGGCCCTCCCGTTGATCGTCGATTTGCTCGAGCGGGCCCAGTAACGTCTCCATTGGAGACTTTGTTGTTACTGTGTTTGGCATATCGAATACTCTCGGTAGCTTGCCGGGCTCTCCGAGAGGGGCGGAGGAATCGAACTCAGGTCGGCCATGTTGGCCGCTTGTAAGGCGGCCATGCTATCGCTGCAGCCCTGTGATAAGTTAATCGTTTAATTATGCATACACAACAATGAAGTTTAATTCAATTAAATGAAATTATGATTATATTATGTAATTAAATTCAAATATAATTAAAGGCGATTACTTGAATTATTGGTTAATTTAATTATTTCTATTTATCATTCAATTATCAATAATTGAATCTATAATTTATTGATGAATATTTTATTGGTAAATTATGATATTAATGTAACATATGATGAATAATTAATGGTTGAGATATTATTAGCTTAAAATTTTATTAATTATATGATTTTAACCTAATAATATTCATTGATATATTAGATCAAATTGAATTATAAATACCGATCTTAATCGATATGGATTGAATAAAATAGATAAGTAGTTTTTTTATGCATATGTTGTGATAGAGTTTATTTCCAATTAAATGTAATTGAAATTACAATGAAATTACATACTAATAAAGCAAAATAACACTGAATTATCAGTACATTTACATATAACTTAAACACTTAATCACTTAATATCCCATTAGTCGTCGATTTGCTCTAGCGGGCGCCAGTAACGTCTCCATTTGTCCCTGTCACGTGCTAGTGTAGCCCAATGGCATCTGTTCACTCTTCGAGCATGAGGAGCCTCAAACCGATCATTCATGACCTTGACGAAAAAGTCTGACCATCTGGTAGGTAGGCGGCCACGTGGTCTATTGACATCCCGTGGAATCCAGTCAATAACAGCTCTAGTCCAGCGGTCGTCTTTAAATCTCATTACGTGACCAGCCCATCTGATTTTTGACACCTTGACAAATGAGACAGCGTCGCTGATTCTTGATCATCGACGGATGTCGGAACTCCGAATTCTTTCTCTCATTTGAGTGAAACGTGATATTCCAAGCATAGCTCTTTCTATTCTTCTTTGGGAGACCTGAATAGCGTTCTCATCTTGTTTGCATAGGACCCAGGTCTCTGAGGCATATGTTATTGCAGAAACAACAGTGGAATCAAAGAGATGTGCCCGGAGCCGGAGGTTCATCATCCTCTTAGCTATTTCTTCGACGTTCTTGAAGGCGTTCCAAGCCGCTCTCTTCTTCCTGGCGCAGCTCAGCTGCCAGGTCATTTGTCATGTTGATTTCTCGACCTAGGTACACATACCTGTTGCATTCGGAGATGGTCGTTCCATTGAGAGCGAATGGGGCATCAGGAAAGTGTCTGTTTCTCATAAACATTGTCTTCGTAAGATTCAGCTGTAGTCCTACCTTTTCACACTCACAGTCAAAGTTAGCCAGCATTTGTGCCGCTCTGTGTTATTAAAACAATGTCATCAGCAAAGCGGAGGTGGCGTAGTTGCCGACCATCTAACTTCACTCCCATTACTTCCCATTCCAGTCGTTGCATGATGTTCTCGAGGGTGGCACTGAAGAGCTTCGGTGAAATGGTATCACCCTGCCGAAACCCTCTCTTGATATCAATGATCACTTCTTTGTAGAATGGTGAGATCCTAGTAGTGAATCTGCAATACAGCTCACAGAGGATCTTGATGTATTGGGCTTGAATGCCCTGATTGGCTAAGGCTTCAATAACCGTTTCCGTCTCAACAGAATCAAAGGCCTTCTTTAAATCACTTAATCACTTAAGTGATCACTTAACTTCCCGTTAGTCGTCGATTTGCTCGAGCAGGCGCCAGTAACGTCTCCATTTGTCCCTGTCGCGTGCTAGTGTAGCCCAATGGCATCTGTTCGCTCCGGGAACATGAAGGGCCTCAAACCGATCGTTCATGATCTTGACGAAGAAGTCTGACCAGTAACTACAACTGGTCTCATTCTTTAAATCAATGAACGTTAAACACAGTGGCATCTTGAACTCCCGAGAAACCTCAATGAGTTTGGTTTTCATGTGGATATGGTCAGTGGTGCTGAATCTTTTGCGGAACTCGGCTTGCTCGCATGGTTGTACTTCATCTAGTGTTCTGCCAATCTTATTTAGGATGACTCGAGTGAACAACTTGTAGATGACAGACAATAGGCAGATCGGGCGATAGTTGCCAATGCCATGGATGTCTCCCTTCTTGAACAGTAGTACGGTCCTGCTGGTTTTCCATTGGGACAGAACCTGGCATTCAGACAGGTAGTGAGTGAAGAGCGGAGCCAGTGTATTGATGAGTACTGACGGCAGGTTCTTCAGGTGTTCAGGAATGACCTTGTCTAGGCCGGGTTCTGTTTGTTTCTTTACCGACGAAATGGCATGTCGGATTTCGGAAGGGAGAACGTTGGGAACGACATACCCATCCTGTGGAATTTGGTATGTTGGCAAGTGGACATGGCTATCGAAGAGATTTGTGTAGAAGTCATGGATAATCTTCTCCATTGCCGTTATGGAGGATGTGATGGATCCATCAGGACGTCGGAGGGCAGTCATCTTGGTCTTGTAGTTTGCGAAGGACAGACGGGCGTTACGAATACTTTTCCCAGCTGCTGCCGCATCTACCAGTACTTCTGTTCTTCTCTCTTTGAGGTCTTCCTTGATCGCATCTCTGCACTGCTTTGCGAGCTCGGACGTTAGCTTGCGGTTGCCTGAGGCATGCGCCAAACCACGCTGGAAAATTAGCTGAAGAGTTATCGAAGACAGGCTTTTTTTGTGGCTATCTCTCTCTTGGTGTTCCTCGCACATTCAAGGAGGTGCTGAACCAGTCAATTGTATTCCTCGTCAATGTTGTCAACAATGGCATCTTCCCAGGATGCCGCAATAGTGCCAAAGAGCTCCCAGTTGGTTGGTAGTTCTGGGAGTTCTCTTTATGAACTTTGCAGCCCTTTCTCCCCGCTCTGTGAAGTAGAATTTTGCACAAAGGAGACAGTGGTCTGATCCCGTTGGAAATTTTGGGACAACAGTGACATCGGTCAGGCAAAACGGTCGATTGAATATGATGTGGTCTATTTCGTTGTGGAATCATCCACCGGGAGACTGCCATGTCCAACGTTTAGTTTCTGCCTTCTGGAACTGTGAGTTACCATGGATGGTCTTGTTCGACATGATGTACTCAGACAGTCTCTCACCCTGTTCGTTCCATTCTAGGCCATGGGTCCCGATGTGAAGTTCTTCAGCTGATCTTCTCGGTCCTATCTTGGCATTAAAATCACCCACAATGATCTTGTAGAAGGTGTGGTCTTCCTTATAGAACTTCTTCAGCTCCATGTAGAACTTCTCGATTTCTCTTTCATCATAATGAGATGTTGGTGCATAGGCAACGAAGATAGAAACTGCCGGCAGTGAGCCACATCTATTCAAATGTAAACGTCCGATTCCGGTTGTTTGGCATTTGAATGAATCAATGCTCTTGGCCAAGTTTGTTTTGACAAGGACACCGACGCCTCCAACACCTCTTTTATCGCATGTTCCGAGGAACAATTCTTCTCCAGTGTCGAAAACGGCATGGTGAGATTCGTGCCTTCTTGTCTTGGTCAGACCAATGATGTCGTACTTGATCATTCGTGCTTGTACCATCAGGTCCTCGATGGATGCATCTGATGGTAGCGTACATGCATTGAAAGTATAGACAATCAATTTTGTCTTCCTTCATTGTGGCAGCCTAGTTCGGCCTTGAGATTTTGTCGGCCTCTCCTTTCTCATCCTTCTCAGTGCTGCCATGTTGGTGAAGCCTTCAGGGTCAGGTGAATGAGACCAGTTGTAGATACTGGTTTTGGCATATCGAATACACAACAGATAGCTTGCCAGGCTCTTCCGCGCTGGTGGAATACTCTCAGTAGCTTGCCAGTCTTTCCTAGAGCGATAGAGACACTACCTCCACTACCCAGCCGTCGCCACACTCCAGGACGCTTTCCGGACCTGCACGGCTGCTTCGCGGCCACGCGACACATCATAAGACACTAAATACCCTTCTTCCGGAATTGTCATACCATATTTGATCGGGTTCAAATAAGGTAACACCTACAAGGATGATTAGAGGTCTCCCCAAGCACCTCTATCCCTCTTGGAAAGAATGGCAAGTTACCGAGAGTATTCCTCCCGCACATTTACATATATGTATTGGTTATTTACTAATATTAGAATTCATAGATAATTCATTGACAAACCTTTTATTCATTAATCATAATTTTAATGCAACATATGATTAACACTTTATAGATTTCAATAATACTACTTTATTTTAATAAATTGGTTATATAATTTTAAAAATACAGTATAATCTTTAGTTTGTATATCACATTAAATTTACTTGTAAATAGTTTTGTTAATAAAATAAATTCACACAATAATTTAGCAAGCATATATACTAGTTAAGCTTACTAACAATCAAATTTAATTTAAATTTTGAAGAAATTTAATGATAATTAAATAAAATTATGTGGAATTGAATTATCAATTAGTCTATTAAATTATCGCTATTGAATATTTTCCAAAAATAGAATTTATGATGACTTATTGATAAATGATTTCTTTATTAGTAAATTATGATTTTAATTGAATATATGCTCAATAGATTAAAATTATATTACTTTAATATATTGAATATATAGTTGCAATCCAGGTATAATTTTAATTTATATGTTAGATTATGTTTTATTATATATTTTTATGTTACTATCAACGAATTCTGGAATGAATGGTAAAATTCAGTTTAGTTACAATTAAATTTCATGACAATTTCAGTTAAATTTAATATGAATCAATTATGATTGGGCTGGAGCAATAGCACAGCAGTAGTGCATTTGCCTTACAAGTGGCCAACATGGTCGACCTGAGTTCGATTCCTCTGCCCCTTTCGGAGAGCCCAACAAACTACCGAGAGTATCTCGCCCGCACGGCAGAGCCTGACAAGCTACCCGTGACGTATTCGATATGCCAAACACAGTAACAACAAAAGTCTCCAATGGAGATGTTACTGGGCCCGCTCGAGCAAATGGATGAACAACGGGAGGACCGTGACCATGACCGTGACCATTGAATATAATACATTTATTCATTATATTTATTGATTATTGAAAATTTAATATAAAGATAATTTATTGTTAAATCATTTCTTTATTGGACTGGAGTGATAGCACAGTGGGTAGGGCGTCTGTCTTGTACGCAGCCAACATGGCCCACCCGAATTCGATTCCCCCGCCCCTCTCGGAGAGCCTGGCAAGCTACAGAGAGCAAAGCCTGGAAAGCTACCCGTGACATATTCGATATGCCAAACACAGTAACAAGTGTCACAATGGAGACGTTACTGAGCCCGCTAGAGCAAATTGATGAACAACAGGAAGATAGTGACAGTGACATTTCTTTATCAGTAGATCATGATTTTAATGAAATGCATTGTGAATTCTTCATAAATTTTAACATTGTCAGCTTGGTTTAATATATTGAGCATTGTTATTTTAACATTTAATATTATTTAATATGGTAATATTATGTCATATCAAATTTATACACCATTATGTTTATATAAGTCAGTTTAATATAAATTATGTTAATATAAACTAATTGAATGTAAAATTACAAATCATTTGTACTAATGTTAAAGTTAAATATTTTACAATTTAAGTATACTCACTCATATTTATAATTTATCATTAACTTATTTTATTGATAAGTTATTGATTAAATATTATTGAATTGGTTACATTGAATTTATTTATTTCTGCATATTGATAACTTTTCAGTAATTCAATTTATACATTCATTCATCATCATCCTGTTAATTGTCGATTGCCTTGAGCAGGCCCCAGTAACGTCTCTTTCATCCTAGCCCTGAGATTATATTTAAGGCTCTTTAGGAGAATGAGACCCATCATTGTTACTGGTATTAGGCATATTTGGTATGCCACGGGGAGTTTGCCAGACTCTGCCCTGTGGGCAGGCTACATTCGATAGCCTGCAAGTTTGTCCAAAGTAGGAATGAGATAATAAGATGTCATAAAAGATATCCTGATAAGATGTCGCGCGGTCGCGCGGTTCCGGGAGCTGGATTTTATAGCCTCTGAGTCTTGGCCGCTGATGGGATTACATGGCGCCAGGGGGCCAGGTGGTGGGTGTGACCCCCACCTACTGGAATTTGAAGGATCTGGGTGGAGGATGCTCAACTCCAATCCGAGTAGGCTTGGAGATCTCGGCCCCGGAACCTGCGTGGCTTTGTCCCTCTGCCAGTACCTTCATGTGTGCAGAGAGTGGTCTCGGCATGGTGGTGGCTGGTCCTGGAGGTCTTCTGCTGCCGGAGCCCTGGTCGGGGCGGGGAGGAAAGCTCAACCCGCTCCCCTCCAAGGGACCCCAGCGAGGAACAGTTTATGCTTAATTTATTGATAAATAAATTTTTATCTGTAAATTAGAATTTTAATGAAATATACCATTGGGGGTCACACCCACCAACTGGCCCCCTGGCACCGTGTAATCCCATCAATGGCCAAGACTCAGAGACTATAAAAACCAGCTCCCGGAAGAAGAACCGTGCAGTCTCCTGCCCCCGCGCCTGACTGTCCTCGCCGCCAGGGCCCCCTTGGAGGGGAGCGGGTTGAGCTTTCCTCCCCGCCCCGACCAGGGCTCTTATTATTACATCTTATTATCTCATTGCTACTTTGGACAAACTTGCAGACTATCGAATGTAGCCTGTCCACAGGGCAGAGTCTGGCAAACTCCCTGTGTCGTACCCAATATGCCAAATCCAGTAACAATGATGGGTCTCATTCTCCTAAAGAGCCTTGAATATAATCTCAGTGCTAGGATGAAGGAAACATTACTGGGGCCTGCTCGAGGCAATCAACGATTAACAGGATGATTTGTGATTTGATTTGTGATACCATTAGGGCTGGAGTGATAGCACAGCAGTAGAGCATTTTTCTTGTGCACAGCCAGACCGGCTGTGCCGGATTCCATTCCTACGCCCCTCTCGGAGTGCCTGGCAAGCTACCAAGAGTATTCAATAGGCCAAACACAGTAACAATAAGTCTTACAATGGAGACATTACTGGGCCCACTCAGGCAAATCGATGAACAATGGGAGGAAATACAATTAATGATCAGTAGATATTATTTGTTTCTTGTAATCACTTATCACTTAAGGGATAAGTGATTAATCATTTAATCACTTAATCACTTAATCCCCGTTATTCATCGATTTACTCGAGCGGGTGCCAGTAACGTCTCCATTCATCCCGGTTGCGTGCTAGCGTAGCCCAATGGAATCTGTTCTTTCTAGGAATATGCAGAGCCTCAAACTGATCATTCAGGGTCTTGACGAAGAAGTCTACCATCTTGTAGGTGGGCGTCCATGTAATCTTTTGATGTCCCGTGGAATCCAATCAGTAATGGCTCTAGTCCAGTGGTTGTCTGTAAACCTCATTACGTGTCCAGCCCATCTGATTTTTGATGTCTTGGCAAATGATACAGCGTCCCTGATTCTTGAGCGTTGACGATGATCAGAACTCCGGATTCTATCTCTCATTTGAGTGAATCGTGATATTCCAAGCATAGCTCTTTCGATTCCTCTTTGAGAGACCCGATTAGCATTCTCATCCTGTTTTCATAGGGTCCAGGTCTCTGAGGCATATGTTAATGCAGGAAGAACAGTGGAATCAAAGAGATGTGCTCGTAGCTGGAGGGTCTTTGTCCTTTTAGTTATTTCTTCAACGTTCTTGAAGGCATTCCAAGTCGCACTCTTCCTCCTGCGCAACTCAGGTGCCAGGTCATTCATCATGTTGATTTCTCGACCTAAGTATATATAACTGTTGCATTCGGAGATGGTGGTTTCGATGAGAGTGAATGGAGCATCAGGAACAAGGCTGTTTCTCATAAACATTGTCTTCGTAAGATTCAACTGTAGTCCGAACTTTCCACATTCATGGTCAAAGTCTTTCAGCATTTGTGCCGCTTGACTGATGTTTGGTGTTATTAGAACGATGTCATCAGCAAAGCGGAGATGGTGTAGTTGCCGACCATCTATCTTCACTCCCATGCTTTCCCATTCCAGTCGTCGCATGATGTTCTCGAGGGTGGCACTGAAGAGTTTTGGTGAAATGGTATCACCCTGCCGAACCCCTCTCTTGATATGGATGATTACTTCTTTGTAGAATGATGAGATCTTGGTAGTGAATCCGCAATAGAGCTCACGAAGGATCCTGATGTATTGAGTTTGTACGCCCTGATTGGCTAGGACTTCCATGACCGCTTCCGTCTCAACAGAATCAAAGGCCTTCTTTAAATCAATCAACATTAGACAGAGCGGAATCTTGAACTCCTGAGAAACCACAATGAGCTTAGTAATCGTGTGGATATGGTCGATGGTACTGAATCCTTTTCGGAATCTGGCTTGTTCACATGGTTGTCCTTCATCTAGTGTTCTGCAAATCCTATTCAGGATGACTTGAGTGAACAGTTTATAGATGACAGACAATAGGCAGATTGGGCGATAGTTGCCAATGTCTTGGATGCCTCCCTTGTATAGTAGTACAGTCCTGTTGGTTTTCCATTGGAATGGAACCTTGCATTCAGACAGGTAGCGTGTAAAGATTTGAGACAATGTATTTATGAGTACTGATGCTAAGTTCTTCAGGTGTTCAGGTCTGTTCTTGTCTGGGCCAGGTGCTCTTTTTTTTTTCTGATTAGATGGCATGTTGGATTTCGGAAGGGAGAACATTGGGAACGACATATCCATCATGTGGTATGTGGTATGAGGGCAAGTGGATATGGCTATTAAAAAGATCTGAGTAGAAGTCATGAATAATCTTCTCCATTGCCCTTCTGGAAGATGTGATAGGTCCATTATGATGTCGGAGGGCAGTCATCTTGGTTTTGTAGTTGGTGAAGGACAGGCGGGCATTACGGATGCTTTTCCCAGCTTCTGCCGCATCTACCAGTACTGCTGCTCTCCTGTTTTTGAGGTCATCCTTGATGGCTTCTCTGCACTGTTTTGCCAGTTCGGATGTTTGCTTGTGGTTGCCTGAGGCATGTGCCAAGCCACGTTGGCGAATAAGTTCAAGAGTGTTCGAAGAAAGGCGGTTTTTTGTGGTTATCTCTCTCTTGGTATTCCTCACACAATCATGGAGGTGCTGAATTATTTGATCGTATTCCTCATCAATGTTGTCAATGACGGCATCTTCCCATGTTGCCGCAACAGAGCCAAAGAGCTCCCAGTTGGTGGTTGTTCTGGGAGTCCTCTTCTTAAACCTTGCATTCTTTTCTCCTCATTCTGTGAGGTAGAATTTTGCACGAAGAAGACGGTGGTCTGATCCTGTTTGGAATTTTGGGACAACAGCAACATCGGTTAGGCAAAACCGCCGATTTAATATGATGTAGTCTATTTCATTGTGGAACCGTCCATCGGGAGACTCCCATGTCCAACGTTTAGATTCAGCCTTTTGGAACTGAGAGTTACCATGGGAGGATTTGGTTGACATGATGAACTCAGACAGTCTGTCATCCTGTTCGTTCCATTCTAGGCCATGGGTCCCGATGTGGAATTCATCGACTGATCTTCTTGGTCCTATCTTGGCATTAAAATCACCAACAATGATCTTGTAGAAGGTGTGATCTTCTTTATAGAACTTCTCCAGCTCCATGTAGAACTTCTCAGTTTCTCTTTCACCATAACTGGATGTTGGTGCAATGATGTTGTTTGTAATATATTAATCATATTTTAATATAGTAATCTATCATGTAAATTATATGAAATGCATACATTTTTAATTTATATTTATTGATTATTTACAAAATCTTAATTCATAGATCATTTATTGATAAATCATTCCTTTATCTCTAAAGTAATATTTATCTATAATTCAATTCACAGATAATTTATTAAGAAATTATTTTTATTAGTAAATAAGGATTTTAATGAAATACATCATTAATGACCAGTAGATATAATCCTGATTCACAGTCAAACGTGATATCCGTTGCACCAATGGCCCGCAGTGGGACTGTACCGATAGCACAGCGGTAGGGTGTTAGCCTTGCGCACAGCCGGCCCAGCAGAGCCGACCCGGCAGAGATAGGTTCGATTCCTCGGGCCTCTCGGAGAGCCCTGCAAGCTACAGAGAGTATCTCACCCGCATATATTCAATATGCCAAACACAGTAAAAACAATTCTCAAAATGGAGACATTACTGGGCCCGCTCGAGCAAATGGATGAACAACAATGGGAGGACAATGTTTGTTTTGATAAAATTAGTTTATTGTAATATATTAATCATATTTTAATATAGAATTTTAACACATCAGATATATAACATTCATAAATTTATTTATTTATATTTATTGATTCTTCATCAAAATTTAATTTAAAGATAATTTATTTAAAAATTATTTCTTTATCTGTAATGTTTATCTATAATTAAATTCACAGATAATTTATTAATAAATCATTTGTATCAGTGAATTAGGATTTTAATGAAATATATTATTAATGATTAGTGGATATTTTTATTAGTTTATTGGAATATATTAATCATATGATTCTATTATACTATTTATCTTCTCATATGTGAAATGTATTTATATTTATTGATTATAGAAAACCTATTTTACCTTCAATTTATTGATAAATTATTTTTATCAGGAAAATATAATTTTATTTAAATATGTCATTAACAATTAGTAGATTTAAATGTTATTAGTTTATTTTATTATATTTTTAATTTAATACATTGAATAACATTGAGTTCATTTGTATTTATTATATATCTGTAATTCAATTTATGCTTGATTTATTGATGAATTGTATATTTATCAGTAAATTATCTGTAAATCACTAAATATATCATTAATGAGTAGTAGATTTTATAATTAGTCTCTTGTAATATATTAATCATATTATATTAGTGTAGTGATATATCATATCAAATATATAAAATTTATTCATTCATATTTATTGATTATGTATAGATCTCTTAATGCATAGATAAGTTATTAAAATATTATGTCTTTATTGTAAAAGCATTAGGTTAATCAAATATATCATTAATAGGTTTACTCAAATATTATTTTATTATTCACAAATATATCACATGGATAGTTTGATGAAGCAATAATATATCATATTATATATATAATAGGGCTGGAGTGATAGCACAGCGGTAGGGCGTTTGCCTTGCACGCAGCCAACATGGGCGACCCGAGTTTGATTCCTCCACCCCTCTCGGAGAGCCTGGCAGGCTACCGAGAGTATCTCGCCCGCACGGCAGAGCCTGGCAAGCCACCCGTGATGTATTCGATATGCCAAACACAGTAACAACAAAGTCTCCAATGGAGTCGTTACTGGGCCCGCTCGAGCAAATCGATGAACAACGGGAGGGCCTTTACCTTTACCTTATTATTTATATAAATAGTTCGCTACATATTTAATGTAATATACTAATAAATGCAATATTTTGTTACAATTTATTTTCAAAAATAAATATACTAAAATGATTTATATTAACTTGTAAAATTACAACTAATTAATAATTGAATTCCTTTAATGTAAAGAATATTTAATATCTTAAAGCATTAATTAACACTTAGAAAACATTAATGTATTATAGATGATCATGGTCCTCCCATTGTTCATCAATTTGCTCAAGCAGGCCCAGTAACGTCTCCATCATGAGACTTGTTGTTACTGTGTTTGGCATATCGAATACATTACGGGGAGCTTGCCAGGCTCTTCCGTGCAGGTGAGATACTCTCGGCAGCTTGCCGGGCTCTCCAAGAGGGGGCGGAGGAATCGAACTCAGGTCAGACATGTTGGCCGCTTGTAAGGCAAATGCCCTACTGCTGTGCTATCGCTCCAGCCCATAGATGATAAAAATTAAATATGATTATATTAGTAACAATAAATTTTATAACTTACATTTATATTTAACTTGTTATGATATGCAAGTTAATTGTAACATGAGTATAATGAAATGATTATGATTAAGTTTTTGAATATACTAGAGTAAATTAATGTATATTGATATTGATATAATATTTAATTTTAATATTGATATTATTTTACATTTGTCTTTATTACAAATGTAATAAAATTTATGTTGATTAAATAATTAATGTATCTTTAAATCTGATTAAAATTAAAAATATAGTTTGATATATATGTTGGATTAAAGTAAAATATATTTTTGATATATTTTTGATAATTTTAATATGTTAATAAGTACAACTATAATCAGTAAATATGATTTACATTGCATATGAATTTACTCTATTACATTCATATTTTTATTATTGTCAATTTAATTGCTAATCAATAGTTGATTATATAAAACAAAAAAAATAAATCATTTAATTACATTTATATGTATTAAAATGTGATTTAATTGTGTTATTTATCATATAGTAACACAAAGTTATATCAACTGTTTTTATCAATATAAAGGCCCTCCCGTTGATCATCGATTTGCTCGAGTGGGCCCAGTAACGTCTCCATTGGAGACTTTGTTGTTACTGTGTCTGGCATATCGAATACTCTCGGTAGCTTGCCGGGCTCTCCGAGAGGGGCGGAGGAACCGAACTCGGGTCGGCCATGTTGGCTGCGTGCAAGGCAGACGCCCTACCCGCTGTGCTCAATATAAATACAATAGCATTCAATTTAGATACTAATATCTAATAATTATTCCACCCTAATTTCATTATTTATAATTGAATGTAATGCAATTAATTCTAAATAATTTAATTGTATTTATACAATAGTAAGTAAAGTTTCCGATGTTGTAAACCATAAATAAATTTAATGTAATAGAGAATATGAATGAAACAAGCTATTAATGATTAATATTTACATTACCATGAATTAATTTTGTGAAGATAGTTATCGTATTTTGTAGTATTTTAATGTAATAAGTCATGATTATGTACATTAATATAAACTGAGTTTATATGAATGTATCTGTTAATCATTATATGTATTCATGTTTAATAGTTAATCCATATTTAGCTGTATTTCATATTTATTTAAATGGAAATATAACTCAATAATTTTATATTATATAATATATATTTCCATGATATATAATATAATTACTATACTAAAGTAAAATAATTTATGTTTATATACATGTGTATTATCAAGTATGAATCATTCACAGGATCACTGTCCTCCCGTTGTTCATCGATTTGCTCGAGCGGACCCAGTGATGTCTCCATTGGAGACTTTGTTGTTACTGTGTTTGGCATATCGAATACATTACGGGTAGCTAGGTGGAGAAGGCCCAGTCCCAATCCAAGTAGGCTTGGAGACCTTAGACCGGGACCCGCATGCCTGGGTTCCTTTGCCAGTTCTTTCATGCATGAGGCCCGTCTGGATGTGTGGAGAGTGGTCCCAGCATGGCCGTGGCTGGCTCTGGAAGTCCTCAGCTGCTGGGGCTCTGCTTGGGGCCTGGGGGGGGAGGGAAACTCAACCCTCCCTCCTCCAAGGAGCCCTGGTGAGGACAGCCAGGTACGGGGGCAGGATATATATAATATATAATAAAATATATATATAATTATATAATTAATATATATTTTAATATACATTGACTATATAATTAACATGCATTCAATTATATTTTATCATTAAATATAAATTAGTGTTTATATTCATGTAACATGAATTAATATGCTACCATATATTAGTTTTACTTTATAATATCTTAAATATAACCATTGATATTTGTATTAATGCTAAAGTTACTTAAAAATGTAGAATGTTCATTATATATTCTTTTGTTTATGTAGAATCATATCGTGTATAAATATTACTCACTGTTCATAAACGATGGAATTTAATCATTCATTTTCATATTAAATGTGTTTATTTTACTCGTTTTAATATAAATTGTCTGTAAAAGATATCTTAAGAAATTGGTATCTATAATTGATATTACCTATAATAGTATAGTGAGGTGCTAATCCTATTTGATATTTAAATTTAATTGCTAGTCAGTGTCTCAGATAGTGTAAATAGAGGAAGACCCCACGGAGCTAGGAGGAAAGTGGCTGTGGATCAGGACTTGGAAGGAATGTGTGTGTGAAAGGGTCAAGCTGGGCTGCACTGTTTTGTGTGTGTGAGCTCGCACCGCATTTCCCCGCAGGCATACCGGAACCACAACTTCCAGCGAGATCAGCCGCAGTTGATGAACAACATCAGTCGAAAGGGCCGCGAGAGGCCCCTGGCCGCGCAGACCAGGAGGAGGAGGATGGAGCCCTCATGCTACTCCTCGTGGCTTAGCCCTGTCGCCGAACCTGACTGGGACTGCCACAGTGGCTTGAGGGTCCCCACCCCCCTGGTCTTTTAGACGAGAACAAGGCCTGTTCCAGTGAGGACGGTGCTTGTGACACTCAGGCGGAGCCTATCGAACTGCTGTTGGACTCCAGCAAGGCCAGGCCTCACGGGCTGGGGCCCCAGGGGACTGTTCTGTTCCAATCAGCTGAGGAAAACGTTGCCTTGACCAGGGAGATTGAGGGTGTCCTCAGCCATCCTGAGGCGATCCCTAGTTTGGAGACTAATGAGGTTACTGAGGAGGAGGAGGAGGTCCCTCAGCTCGAGGGTGTCTCAAGCAGCTCGGCCTTCCCATTTGCCTTGCAGAAAGTTCAGTTTACTGGGGACAGCACCCCCCCTGAGCAGGGCGTGTCCAGCAGCATGGCTTTCCAATCTGCCATGCACAATGTTCCTTTCCCTGAGGACAGCTGTCCTCTTGACTGCGACTCAATTGTTGATATTGTTTCAATTGCTTTGAACAATTTTAATTCCATGGAGGTAGATGGCCCGGGGGAGGGCGTGCCTAGTGCCATCGAAAATTTTATTTTGACTGAGGAATGTGGACCTCACGTGCCTGGCAACATTCTGGTCTCTTCTGCCCTGGAAAATGCTAATCCCACAGGTGAGGCCGCGCCTAATGGTAGTTTGTCATCTGCTTTGTGCAGTGTTAATTCCATGGAGGAGGGTGGCCTGGCTGAGGCCGTGCCTAGCAATATTTTGGCAGCCCCGGCTTCTGCTCGGGGAAGCCAGCACAGACCTCCAAGTGTACAACAGACTCCGTTCCATCGTCCTGGCATGGATAGCAATGGGTCCCCATGAGAACCCTGGTACGGACGAGAAACCAGAGTCCCCCTCAGTGTGAGGAGAAACCAGGTCCCGGAAGTGAGTCAGCCACAATTAGTACAAATATTACATCTTTCCTTATCTATGTACCTTGTTATTAATGTACTTCTGGGCTTTAAAGTAAATGGAATATTTTCTGTGGACTACATAAAGTTATCCAAATTGTAAATCTGTGTTGTAACTTTCTAACTCCCCCATAGGTAGGAAGTCCTGGGAAGAAAAACTTGGGCCCGGTCTGCTTTCCCTGGAAGTAGCAGTACACCTCAAGGCAAGTCCCTGAGGTGACTGGAGGAGTCTGGAGGTCTGGGAGGATCCTAAGGGGGATGGAGCGTGTGCGGAGGGTCCTGGAGGGGGTGGAGGTCTGGGAGGACTCTGGAAGCCGTGCAGTATGCAAGAGCCTTTGGGAGTTGTTGGAGGGCAGGTGCAGCGGGTGGGGGAGGAAGTTTGGGGCTGTCCTGTGTTAGGGTGGATAGCTCTGGAGGAAATTGTGGGAGGTGTTTATTGGGGGTGGGTAGAAGAAGTTCAAGGAGGTTTGAGGATGTCCATCAGGGGTTCAGGGTATGTTGGACAAGGTGCAGGATGTTTCCGGATGTCCTGCAGGGGTGCAAGGTGTCTAGAGGAGGAGCAGATGGTTGAGAAATGTCCTACATGAGTTCATGGTGACTTGAAGAAGATGGAGGAGGTTCAGGTTTGTCCTAGAGTGGTCAGAGTGTCTTGGAGGAAGTGCAGGAGATTTGAGCATGTACTGCAGCAGTGTGGGGTGCTTGAAGGAGGCAGGAGTTTTGGGCATGTTCTACAGGGGTGTGGAATTTTTAGAATAGCTGCAGGAAGTTTGCATATGTCCTGCAGGGTTGCAGGGTGTCTGGAGGAGGTGCAGGATGTGTGGAGATATCTTGAAGTGGTCCAGGGTGTCTAGAATATGTTCAGGAAATTAGCGGAGATTCATGCATGTCCTGCAGTGGTGCATAATGATTATAGAAGTTTTAGGATGTTTGTGGATGTCCTGAAGGGGTGTTGGATTTCTGCGGGAGGTGCAGGCATTTGTACATGTCCTACTGTGTTGCCGGGTGTCTAGAATAGGTGCAGGAACTTTGCGGAGGTCCTGCCTGTATGCATGGTGTTGTGAGGTGCAGGAGTTTGGGCATATCCTTCTGGGTTGAAGGGTGTTGTAGGATATGCAGGAGGTACGGTAATGTCCAGCACATGTGCAGAGTCTCTCCGAGGAGTTTCAGGATGTTTGAGCATGATCTGCAGGGCTGCAGGGTGTCTTTCAGGAGGTGCATAAGGTTTGGTCATTTCCTGCTGCTTGACAGGGTATCTAGAAGATGTGCAGGATTTTTGGCATGTCCTGCTGGGGTACAGGGTGTTGCAGGTGAGCAGGAGGTTTGCAAACTTCCTCCTTGGTTGCAGTGTATCTATAGGAGGTGCTGGATGTTCATGCGAGTCTTGCTGGGGTGCAGAGTTCTACAGGATGTAGAGGAAGTTTACAGATGTTATTCAGGTGTGCAGGTGTCTTGCAGGGGGTGCAGGAGTTTTGCGTATGTCCTCCTGGAGTGCATGGTGTCTAGAGAAGGTGTAGGACTTCAGGGAATGTCCTGCAGTGGTGCAGGTATCTATAAAAGATTCAGGAGATTCAAGCATGACATGCATGTGTGAACCCCGAACCCCTCCCTAAACCCCTATGCCTCTCGGGTGCTGGATGTTTGGGATGTCCTGCAGGGTTGCACGTTGTTTGGAGGAGGTGCAAGAGGTTCGGGCATGTCTTGCTGCAGTACAGGGTTCTAGAGGAGCTGCAGGACGTTTGTGGATGTATGGCTGGGTTCATGGTATCTTGAGGAGGTTCAGGAGTTTCTGTCATATCCTGTGGGGTGCAGGGTCTTGGGTGAGGATTCAGCAGCACTGGGCATCTGGGGAATTCTTAGCAGAGGGTGGAGCTTGTCTTGAAGCAGCTGGTGGCTCTCCTGGGAGGCCTGGGCTGTTGTTGGCAGTGTGCGGAGGTCTTGAAGGGAGATCCAGCTCCTGCCACCAGCGAGGCGTGAGAGAGGCAATGCCGCTGGTTTAGATTAGCCAGATGGCGAGTCAGGGAGGGGAGGAAGCGCTCGGCGCTGAGCTGGTAACCTGCTGTGACGGGGGGCCAGCCAGCGGCCAGCCAGCCCACCGCATCCTGGCACCTGATGGACCAATCCAGGAGACCCGGGATGCGAGTGGGTACCGGATCTTGCCGGGCCTGGGAAGCAGTGCGGTTCCACCCGAACAGACGCGGGAGCTTGGCGAAGAGGGCGGCGACGGAGGCGTCCCGAAAGAAGGGGCAGCTGAAGAAGGTCCAGCACCACGCGCCCTCAGCCCAGTTGCGGACCCTCCTGAAGGCCGAGACGACGACATCCGCGCCCTCCCGTTCTCGGTCAGGCTCCGGACGTTCGTGGAGGACCATTTACTGGAGCAGAGACGAGTTCGAGTCCATTTACTGGAGCAGAGACGGAGAGAGCATCATCATCCAAGCGAACTTCTTCAAGTCCAAAGTGCTGGGCCACAAGGACAACCAGCGCATCTTCGGAACCGACGGCCTGAGGACGTTCGTGCGCCTGCTGAACCTGCACGGCTTCTGGAAGCTCCACTTCAAGAGCGCCTGTCTCAGCTCGGCCCGGAACAGAGTCATGGTGAGTAACTGGCTCAAGGGCGCGGCGCGGTCGGGAACTGCAGCCCATGGAGGAGCGAGCCACTAAGGCCCCGGATGCTCACCTCCAAGAACTACACGCGCGTCCTCGCACATTCATGGAGGTGCTGAACCAGTCGATCATATTCCTCGTCAATGTTGTCAACAATGACATCTTCCCCTGTTGCCGCAATAGTACCAAAGAGTTCCCAGTTGGTGGTCATTCTGGGAGTTCTCTTTTTGAACTTTGCAGCCCTTTCTCCCCACTCTGTGAAGTAGAATTTTGCACAAAGGAGATGGTGGTCCGATGCCGTTCGAAATTTTGTGACAACAGCGACATCGGTCAGGCAAAACCCTCGATTGAATATGATGTGGTCTATTTTGTTGTGGAATCTTCCACCGGGAGACTCCCATGTCCATCGTTTAGATTCTGCCTTCTGGAACTGTGAGTTACCATGGATTGTCTTGGTCGACATGATGAACTCAGACAGTCTCTCACCCTGTTCGTTTCATTCTAGGCCATGGGTCCCGATGTGAAGTTCTTCAGCTGATCTTCTCGGTCCTATCTTGGCATTAAAATCACCCACAATGATCTTGTAGAAGGTGTGGTCTTCTTTATAGAACTTCTTCATCTCCATGTATAACTTCTCGATTTCTCTTTCATCATAATGAGATGCTGGTGCGTAGACCACGAAGATAGAAACTGCAGGCAGTGAGCCACATGTATTCAAATGTAAATGTCCGATTCGGGTTGTTAGGCATTCGAATGAATCAATGCTCTTGGCCAAGTTTGTGTTGACAAGGACACCGACGCCACCGACACCTCTTTTATCGCATGTTCAGAGGAACAATTCTTCTCCAGTGTCGAAAACGGCATGGTGAGATTCGTGCCTTCTTGTCTCGGTCAGACCAATGATGTCGTACTTGATCATTCGTGCTTGTACCATCAGGTCCTCGATGGATGCATCTATGCATCTGATGCTAGCGTACGTGCATTGAAAGTACAGACGATCATTTTTGTCTTCCTTCGTTGTGGCAGCCTAGGTCGGCCTTGAGATTTTGTCGGCCTCTCTTTTTTCATCCTTCTCAGTGCTGCCATGTCGGTGAAGCCTTCAGGGTCAGGTGAATGAGACCAGTTGTAGTTACTGGTTTTGGCATATCGAATATACAGCGGATAGCTTGCCAGGCTCTTTCGTGCGGGTGGAATACTCTCGGTAGCTTGCCAGTCTTTCCTAGAGGGATAGAGGCTTTTGGGGTGACCTCTAATCACCCTTGTAGGTGTTATCATATTTGAACCCTATCAAATATGGTACGACAATTCCGGAAGATGGGTATTTAGTGTCTTATGATGTGTCCGGAAAGTGTCCTGGAGTGTGGCGACGGCTGCGTATTTACTAATATTTGAATTTATAGATAATAAGCCATTTAATAGGAAATCATAATTTTTAATGGGACGTATTATTAATGGTTAATAAATTTATACAATATTTTAATGAATTCGTTACACAATATTAATTCAGTAAAATCTTTAATTCATATATTAGATTAAATATTGTTATAAATAGTTTTGTTAATATAAATAAATTTACCTAATAATTAAATCATTTAACCAAGAATATATGTTACTTGCATTTACTCACAATGAATTTAAAGTTAAAATTTAATGAAATTTAATGATAATTTAATAAAATTAATAATAAATTTTGCGGCCACGCCACATCTTATCATCTCATTCCTACTTTGGACAAACTGGCAGGCTACCGATTGTAGCCTGCCCACACGGCAGAGTCTGGCAAACTCCCCGTGGCGTACCCAATATGTCAAATACCAGTAACAATGATGGGTCTCATTCTCCTAACTCTGAAAGAGCCTTGAATATGGCACTTTTAAAAAAAAATCTCAGGGCTAGGACCAAGGAGACTTTACTGGGGCCTGCTCGAGGCAATCGAGGAACAACAGGATGGTCGTGATCGTGAATGATAATTTAACGAAATTGTGTTGAATTGAATTACCAATAAATGGATTATTTTATCTTTATTGAAATTTTGCCAAAAATAGCATTTAGAGATAACTTATTAATAAATTACTTCTTTATTAGTAAATTATGATTTTCATGGTATATATGATCAATGCTTAATAGATTAAATTATATCATCTACTTTAAAATATTGAATATACAATTGTAATTCAGTAATAATTTCTGAATATAAATTATTTATCAGTAATTCAATTTATAATTTATTGATAAATGATTTTTATCTCTGAATTATGATTTTATTTAAATATCTCATTAATGAGAAGTAGATATTATTATTTTATTGTAATACATGAAACATATTTAATATATTAATGCACCAAATCAGATATATAAAATTCATAAATTTATTAATTTATATATATTGACTGTTTATCAAAAATTAATTTAAAGATAATTTATTTACAATTTTTTTAATCAGTAAATTATGGCATTTTAAAATATAATTAGTAGGCTTATAATTAGTAAAATAAAATATAAAAAATATATAAAACTTTATAATATAATTAGTAGAATAAAATAATAATTAGTAGACTTAAATATTATTAGTTTATAGTAATATATTTTTGAATTGAATATAATGATTACATTGAATTTATTTATTAATATATACAGAATATTTATCAGTAATTGAATTTGTAGTTAATTTACTGACCAATTATTTTCTATTAATAACTTATGCTTTTAATAAAAGACCCCATTAATGATTAGTAGATTTTATGATTCATTGTTTTATAGTAATCACATTATTTTAATATAGTAATGTCTCATATCAAATTATGCAATGCTTAAATTTAGTCCTTTATAATTATTGTTTATAGATTACATAATTTATAGGTAAATTACATAATTTATCTATAAATAATTTATAGATAAATTATTTATTTATCTGTAAACTATGATTGTATTTACATATGTAAATAAGAAATAGTAGACTTACATTTTATTAGTTCATTTTAATATATTTTTGAATAGAATACATTGAAGAACGTTGAATTTGCTTACTCAGAGTTCTTATTTATATGTAATTCAATTCACAGGTAATATACCAATAAATCATTTCATCAGTAAATCAAATATATCATTAGTAGGTTGATTCAAACATCATATTATTATTTTTATACATATCACATTGTTATTTTAATAAAGAAATAATATATATCATGTAAAATACATAAATGATTTCCTACATATTTATTTTAAAATACCAATAAATGCAAAATTTAGTTACAATTTATATTCAATTTACTTTGACAGTAAAAGGAATATACTTAAATGATTTACATTAACTTGTAGAATTACAATTCATTAATAATTAAATTCCTGTTAATGTAAAGTATAAGATTCTGGAGCATTAATGAACACTTAGAAAATATTTTTATTGCAAAATAGTTGATTAAAATTAAATATGATTATTTTGATTACAATAAAATTAATGACTTACATTCATATTTAATCTGTTGTATTATACGATTTGTAATTGTAACATGAGTATAATGGTCACGGTCCTCCCATTGTTTATCGATTTGCTTGAAGGGGCCCAGTAACGTCTCCATCGTGAGACTTGTTGTTACTGTGTTTGGCATATTGAATACGTCAGGGTTAGCTTGCCAGGCTCTGCCGTGCTGGCGAGATACTCTCGGTAGCTTGCCGGGCTCTCCGAGAGGGGCGGAGGAATCGAACTCGGGTTGGCCATGTTGGCTGCGTGCAAGGCAAACGCCCTACCCGCTGTGCTATAGCTCCAGCCCATGAGCATAATGAAATGACTATAATTAAGTTTGTGGATATACCTGAGTCCATTAAAGTATATTAATTTTAAGTTAATATTTGATTATAATATTAATATTATTTCACTTTTGTCATTATTAAAAATATGATGAAATTTATGTTGATAAAGTTATAATTTATCTTTTAAGTGATTAAAATTAAATGAATATTTTAATAATTATTTTTAAATAAAATAAAAGTTAGATATGTTTGGGATCATTTCAAAATTTGAGTAAAAACCATTATAATCAATAAATATAGATGAACTGAGCTTCCATCTCATCCACCAACTCTACTTTTTGGCCTCTACTCTTGCCCAAAAACACAATGGAGAAAAGATGGAGCAATATTCCCAATAGCCCCAAATGTGGAAACAAAATAGACGACCAGATAAACTAGTGAATATACATAATGGATCATTACTCGGTCATTGAAAAGATAAAAGCACACACTTTCTGCTTTGGAACTGCAAAATATCATGCTGTGTGCAGTTAATGTGAGGGTTAGAGCATGATCCAGAACGATCTCTCTTCTGCAGGGTACCATGAACCATGTCAGAGAAAAAACAAATGCCCACAAGAAACAGAGAGGAAGAACGTGAGATCTGGTCTCCAGCAGGAAGCATGCCACTTGAGAGGACCGGACACGGAGGGGAACATTATCACGGCAGTGGGTGGATGGAAGTGTCCAAGTGGGTGAAAGAGGTGGGGGTGGCCGCTGGGAGGGAGCAAAGTGTTCTGCACGAAACCCTGTTGGCAACAGTACTGAAAAGCAGGGTGCAAAGTTCTTCAAATCTACCTCTGCATAGAGAATATCATACACCATTTGGGACCCCGTGCAAACGTTCCTCTATGTCTAAAAAAGCAACTGGGGTCCCCGCCCTTGCCACACTTGGCTGGTGCTCTGGCCACAGGTTGGCTTCGGGCCCCTGATGACGTCCCGCTGACGAAAAAGAAGGTGGTGACGTGGCGTGCTGGTTGCCCTGACAGCGTGGAATTTCGAGAGGGTACACATTGGGCCCTTGGGCTCAAGGAAGGAGAGGCTCGTGCCACCAGCGAGGCGTGAGAGAGGCAATGCCGCTGATCTAGATTAGCCAGATGGCGAGTCAGGGAGGGAAGGAAGCGCTCGGCGCTGAGCTGGTAACCTGCTGTGACGGGGGGCCAGCCAGCGGCCAGCCAGCCCACCGCATCCTGGCACCTGATGGACCTTTCCGGGAGACCCGGGATGCGAGTGGGTACCAGATCTTGCCCGGGCTGGGAAGCAGTGCGGTTCCACCCGAACAGACGCGGGAGCGTGGCGAAGAGGGCGGCGACGGAGGCGTCCCCAAAGAAGGGGCAGCTGAAGAAGGTCCAGCACCACGCGCCCCCAGCCCAGTCGCGGACCCTCCTGAAGGCCGAGACGACGACATCCGCGCCCTCCCGTTCTCGGTCAGGCTCTGGGCCGTCGTGGAGGACCAGTCCTTCGAGTCCATTTACTGGAGCAGAGACGGAGAGAGCATCATCATCGAAGGGAACTTCTTCAAGTCCGAAGTGCTGGGCCACAAGGACAACCAGCGCATCTTCGGAACTGACAGCCTGAGGAAGTTCGTGCGCCTGCTGAACCTGCACGGCTTCCGGAAGCTCCACTTCAAGAGCGCCTGTCTCAGCTCTGCCCGGAACAGAGTCATGGTGAGTACCGGGCCCAAGGGCGCGGCGCGGGCGGGAACTGCAGCCCTTGGAGGAGCGAGCCACTAAGGCCCGGGATGCTCGGCTCCAAGAACTACACGCGCGTCCTCAAATATACCACAGTGCTTCACAGTACACAGGGATCGGAGCTTTGGACAAGGGGAATTGTCTTGGGTTCCGGAAACGACTGTGGGAGAAAATTTGGCTAGGAAACCATAGAAACCAAGAAGCAGGACATTGTGGTAGTAATAGAATGCGAAGGATTTTCATACGCTGCCCAATATGATTCATGTGTCAAAGCAAATTCATTCATATGAATATTAATTATCGAGGTGTAGGTCTCTATCAAATACTGAAATCTAATCATAGCAACATTAAACTGAATTTAAATGAAATTACATTGTGGATTTCACCGTAATTTAATTGTAATGTAGGTATAACTTATGGTTTGTTATGTGAGATCAATTTCTATTCTTCTAAATATGAGAGGTCAAAGTAGAGATATGGGAAAATAGAAATAGTACCTTAAAGGAAACTGACTTCCAACGATATACATATTACTGATTGATTTAATGGAATTCAATGAATAACACGATGTCATTGCATTTGTTTCAATTGTAATATAGGTTTATCTAATAATTCCATACATTAAATTATGTTAGTTGACTCTGAATAATTAAACGTAAGACATTTAAAAATGTAATTTTATAGTCATGGTCCTCCTGTTGTTCATTGATTTTCTCGAGCGGATCAGTAACGTCTCCATCGTGAGACTTGTTGTTACTGTGTTTGGCATATTGAATACGTCGCGGGGAGCTTGCTAGGCTCTGCTGTGCTGGCGAGATACTCTCAGTAGCTTGCCAGGCTCTCCGAGAAGGGCGGAGGAATCGAACTCTAGTCATCCATGTTGGCCTCGTACAAGGCAAATGCCCTCCCGCTGTGCTATTGCTCCTAAACTTAATTGTTAATCGCAATGTCAACATGAGTAAAATTAATGTAGTAAATTATAAATTAATTATACCATATCAAAATTGTGTTAATTTGAGTACATTCTCTTTAATAGTGAATAAAAATTAAAATATTTATGTCAATATTATTAATTTACTTACGGGTATTAGTCATATTAGGTACTAAATCAAAGTTGATTATTGTCATGTTAAAATATACATTCATTTCTTGTAATAAATGAGTTTTGAAATTATGCATGTAATACAATAAAGATTAATTCAATAGAATGAAATTACGATTTTATTATATAATTAGATTCAAATGTACTTCAAGGTGATTACGTGAATTATCAATAAATTTAATTAGTATTTATTGATCATTTATCAATAATTGAATTTAAAATTTATTCATGAATCATTTTATTAGTAAAATTATTTTCTAATTTGCAATATTAATGTAATATATGAGGAATAATTAATTGATTGAAATTCTATTAGTTTTTGAAAATTTTTTAGTCATATAAATTTTTATCTAATAAGAGTATTGATTGATAGATTACATCAAATTCAATTATAAATATCTATCTTAATAGATATTGATTGAATAAAATAGATTAGTGATCATATTATTCAAGTGATCTGATGGAGTTTACTGAAAATAAATTTAATTTAAAATATAATAATTTAAATTATATTTAATTTAAATTATAATAATTTTTTTAAATTATTATAATAAAAATTATAATAATCTAAAAGATTATTTATAGTTAATTTTTGATTAATTATTTCTTAATCATTAACGTATGATTTTTTAAAATACATCAGTATTAATTTTAATAGACTTAAATGTTTTTTTCCACACGGCAGAGCCTGGCAAGCTATCCGTGATCTATGCCAAATAGACCAAATTGATATGCCAAATCCAGTAATAAATGGATCTCATTTCCCTAACCCTGATTATGCAGAGTCGAAAAGGATATGGAAGGAGAAGCTGATAAAACACCAAGGCAGACATGGGCTGCCAAAACGCAGAAAAACAAAAATGATTGTCTGTACTTTTAATGCTCGTACGCTGGCATCTGCTGCATCCATTGAAGACCTTATGGTACAAGCACGAAAGATCAAGTACGACATCATTGGTCTGACCGAAACGAGAAGACATCAATCCCATCATGCTGTTTTCGACACTGGAGAAGAACTGTTCCTTGGAACATGTGATAAAAGAGGCGTCGGTGGTGTCGGTATCCTTGTCAACACAAACTTAGTCACAAGCATTGATTCATTTGAATGACTAACAACCCGAATCTGACGATTACACTTGAATAAATGTGGCTCACTACCGGCAGTTTCTATCTTTGTTGTCTATGCACCAACATCCAGTTATGGTGAAAAAGAAACTGAGAAATTCTACATGGAGCTGGAGAAATTCTATAAAGAAGATCACACCTTCTACAAGATCATTGTCGGTGATTTTAATGCCAAGATAGGACCAAGAAGATCAATCGATGAACTCCACATCGGAACCCATGGCCTGGAATGGAACGAACAAGGTGACAGACTGTCTGAGTTCATCATGTCAACCAAAACCTTCCATGGTAACTCACAATTCCAAAAGGCTGAATCTAAACGTTGGACATGGGAGTCTCCCGATGGACGGTTCCACAATGAAATAGACCACATCATATTCAATCGACGGTTTTGCCTAACCGATGTTGCTGTTGTCCCAAAATTCCAAACGGGATCAGACCACCGTCTTCTTCGTGCAAAATTCTACCTCACAGAACGAGGAGAAAAGAATGCAAGGTTTAAGAAGAAGACTCCCAGAACAACCACCAACTGGGAACTCTTTGGCTCTGTTGCAGCAACATGGGAAGATGCCGTCATTGACAACATTGATGAGGAATACGATCGAATGATTCAGCACCTCCATGATTGTGCAAGGAATGCCAAGAGAGAGATAACCACAAAAAACCGTCTTTCTTCGAACACTCTTGAACTTATTCGCCAACGTGGCGTGGCACGTGCCTCAGGCAACCACAAGCAAACGTCCGAACTGGCAAAACAGTGCAGAAAAGCCATCAAGGATGACCTCAAAAACAGGAGAGCAGCAGTACTGGTAGATGCAGCAGAAGCTGGGAAAAACATTCGTAATGCCCGCCTGTCCTTCACCAACTACAAAACCAAGATGACTGCCCTCCGACATCATGATGGATCTATCACATCTTCCAGAAGGGCAATGGAGAAGATTATTCATGAATTCTACTCAGATCTCTTTAATAGCCACATCCACTTGCCCACATACCACATACCACATGATGGATATGTCGTTCCCAATGTTCTCCCTTCCGAAATCCAACATGCCATCTCGTCGGTAAAGAAACAAAAAGCACCTGGCCCAGACAAGATCAGACCTGAACACCTGAAGAACTTACCATCAGTACTCATCAATACATTAGCTCGACTCTTCACACGCTACCTGTCTGAATGCAAGGTTCCATCGCAATGGAAAACCAGCAAGACTGTACTACTATACAAGAAAGGAGACATCCACGACATTGGCAACTATCGCCCAATCTGCCTATTGTCTGTCATCTACAAACTATTCACTCGAGTCATCCTGAATAGGATTAGCAGAACACTAGATGAAGAACAACCATGTGAACAAGCTGGATTCCGAAAAGGATTCAGTACCATCGACCATATCCACACAATAACCAAGCTCATTGAGGTATCTCGGGAATTCAAGATGCCGCTCTGTCTAACGTTCATTGATTTAAAGAAGGCCTTTGATTCTATTGAGACGGAAGCGGTCATGGAAGCCCTAGCCAATCAGGGCGTACAAACTCAATACATCAGGATCCTTCGTGAGCTCTATTGCGGATTCACTACCAAGATCTCACCATTCTACAAAGAAGTAATCATCCATATCAAGAGAGGGGTTCGGCAGGGTGATACCATTTCACCAAAACTCTTCAGTGCGACCCTCGAGAACATCATGCGACGACTAGAATGGGAAAACATGGGAGTGAAGATAGATGGTCGGCAACTACACCACCTCCGCTTTGCTGATGACATCGTTCTAATAACACCAAACATCAGCCAAGCGGCACAAATGCTTGCGGACTTTGACCGTGAGTGTGGAAAGGTCGGACTACAGCTGAATCTTACGAAGACAATGTTTATGAGAAACAGCCTTGTTCCTGACGCTCCATTCGCTCTCAACGGAACCACCATCTCCGAATGCAACAGTTATATATACTTAGGTCGAGAAATCAACATGATGAATGACCTGGCACCTGAGTTACGCAGGAGGAAGAGAGCGGCTTGGAATGCCTTCAAGAGCATTGAAGAAATAACTAAAAGGACAAAGAACCTCCAACTACGAGCACATCTCTTTGATTCCACTATTCTTCCTGCATTAACATATGCCTCAGAGACCTGGACCCTACGAAAACAGGATGAGAACACTATTCGGGTCTCTCAAAGAGGAATCGATAGAACTATGCTTGGAATATCACGATTCACTCAAATGAGAGATAGAATCCGGATTTCTGATCTTCGTCAATGCTCAAGAATCAGGGACGCTGTCTCATTTGCCAAGACATCAAAAATCAGATGGGCTGGACATGTAATGAGGTTTACAGACAACCGCTGGACTAGAGCCATTAGGGGATTCCACGAGACATCAAAAGATCACGTGGACGCCCACCTATAAGATGGTCAGACTTCTTCGTCAAGACCCTAAATGATCGGTTTGAGGCTCTACATGTTCCTAAAACGAACAGATACCATTGGGCTACGCTAGCACGCAACCGGGATGAATGGAGACGTTACTGGCACCCGCTCGAATAAATCGATGAATAACGGGGATTAAGTGATTAAGTGATTAAATGTTTTTAATTTATTTTAATAATTTTTTTATTTGAATACATTGAACTACATTGAGTGCATTTATTTATATTTATTGTTTATTTATTAATTCAATTTATAAACAACTTATAAATGAATTGTTACTTTATCAGAGAATTACAATTTTAATCAAATATATAATTAATGATTAGTTGATTTTATAATTAGTTTAGTTTATTGTTGTATATTAATAATAATACATTTTCAAGCAATGTATCATATCAAATATATAAAATGCTTAAATTTATTACTTTATTATTATTGATTATTTATCTATGTGTTAATTTATAGATAATTTATTAATAAATTATTTCTTCATCATCTAAGTAAAATTTTATTTAAAAGTATCATTAACAAATAGTTGATATTAATGTTATTACTTTATATTAATATATTTTTAATTCAAAACATTGAATTACATTTAATTTATTTATATTTATTTTAAATTATAACAAAATCATATCATTAAACAAAACTACATTTTATTATCAATAAATTTGTGTATATCTGTATTGATTATTTGCTAATATATGAATTAATAGATAATTCATTGATAAATTATTTATTAGTTAATCATGATATTAGTGGAACATATGATTAATACTTAATAGATTTAGGTTATACTAGTTTATTTCAATGAATTGGTTATATAATTTTAATCCAGTAAATTTTTAAATTTTATATTAGATTAAATTTCCTTATAAATATTTCTGTTAATATAAATAAATTTACACAACAATTTAGTCAGTTAATCAAGCATATATTGTAGTTAATTTTCCTCACAATAATTGTCATTTAAATTTTATAGAAATTTAATGATAATTAAATGAACCTATGTTGAATTGAATGATTTCTTTATCTGAAAAATATGATTTTAATTAAATACAACAGGATTTCTTCATAAACTTTTAGATTATTACTTTAATTCAATATATTGATCATTGTTATTTTAATATAGTAACAATAGGTGATATCAAATTTATACAGTTATGTTAATATAAGTTAGTTTAATGTGAATTATGATAATGTAAATGAATTGACTGTAAGAAATAAATAATTTGTACTCATGTTATGAATAAATATTTCACAATTAGAGTATAGTCGTGTATATATTGATTATTTATGATTAACTTAATTCATTGAGAATTAATTTATTAATTATTTTAATTGAATATATTGAATTTATTTATTTTTGTGTATTTATTACTTATCAGAAATTAAACTTATAGATAATTTATTGATAAATGAGTTTATCAGTGAATTAGGATTTTAATTAAATATATCATTAATGTGAAGTAGATATTATTACTTTATTGTAATATATGAATAATATTTAATATAGTAATCTATAAAATAAAATATATTAAATGCATCAAATTATTTATTTATATTTATTGATTATTTTCAAGAAAAATTATTTATAGTTAATTTTTGATTAATTATTTCTTTATCAGTAACATTTGATTTTTAAAAATACATCAGTATTAATAGACTAAAATGTTTTTAATTTATTTTAATATATTTTTATTTGAATACATTGAACTACGTTTAGTGAACTACGTTGAATTACATTTAATTTATTTATATTAATTTATTATTTATCAGTAATTCAATTTTTAATAATTTATTGGTGAATAGTTTCTTTATCAGGAAATTAGGATTTCAATTAAATATACCATAAATGATTAGTAGATCTTATTATGATTGTATTGTAATATATTATTTACGTTATTTCAATATTGTAATATATCATATCAAATGTTTAAATTTATTAATTTTTAATATTGTGATCATATTTTATTTATAATATCACATTTTAATATAGTAATGTGGCCGCATGCTTCCGGGAGCTGGGTTTGATAGTCTCTGGGTCATGGCCATTGTTGGGATTACACGGTGCCGGGGGCAGTTGGTGAGTGTAACGCCTACATACTGGAAGATGGGGGATCTGGTTGAAGGAGGCCCAGTCCCAATCGGAGCGGGCTTGGAGATCTACGGCCTGGGTCCTGCACACCTAGGTTCCTCTGCCGGTTCCTTCATGAGTGAGGCTCGTCTGAACATATGGAGAGTGGTCTTAAGCAAGGCTGTGACTGGAACTTGAGGTCTTCAGCTGCCTGGGCTCTGCTCAGGGTGAGGAGGGAAACTCAACCCACCCTCCTCCAAGGGGCCCCGGTGAGGACAAATATGATTTTATTATTTTCATATATATATCACAGTGTTATTTTAATGAAGCAATAATATATATCATATTAAATATATAAATGATTTGCTACATATTTATTTTAATATACTAATAAATGCAAAATGTAGTTACAATTTATGTTCAATTTAATTTGACAGTAAAAGGAATGTACTTATATGATTTACGTTAACTTGTAAAAGTATAATTCATTGATAATTGAATTCCTTTTAATGTAAAGTATGATTAATATGTTAGAGCATTAATGAACACTTAGAAAATAGTACTGCATTATAGGTGATTAAAATTAAATATGATTATATTGATAACAATATGCGGGTCTCGGGGCTCAGATCTCCTAGCCTGCGTGGATCGGGAATGGGCCTTCTCCACCCAGATCCCCCATCTTCCAGTAGGTATGCGTTACACCCACCATCTGCGGCCGGCGCCAGGCGGTCCCATCAATGGACAAAACCCAGAGACTATAAAACCCAGCTCCCGGAAGAGAACAGCGCAGAGGCTCCTGCCCCCATGCCTGGCTTTTCTCACGGGGGCCCCTGGAAGGGGAGCATGTTGAGTTTCCCTCCCCACCCTGAGCACAGCCCCAGCACCTGAAGACCTCCAGAACCAGCCACAACCATGCTGAGACCACTCTCCGCACATCCAGACAAGCCTCATGCATGAAGGAACCGACAGAGGAACCCAGGCATGCGGGTCCCGGGGCTGAGATCGCCAAGCCTGCTCGGATCGGGACTGGGCCTTCTCCACCCTGATTGCACACCTTCCAGTAGGTAGGCGTTACACCCACCAGCTGCTTCCGATGCCAGGTGGTCCCCTCAAGGCCAAGACCCAGGGACTATAAAGCCCAGCTTCCAGAAGCTGACATCTTATTATCTCGTTCTTACTTTGGAGAACCCGGCAGGCTACCGAAAGTATCCTGCCCACACGGCCGAGTCTGGCAAACTTCCCGTGTTGTACTCAATATGCCAAATACTGGTAACAAGGATAGGTCTCATTCTCCTAGCCCTGAAAGAGCATTGACTATGGCTCTTTTAATATCTCAGGGCTAGGAAGAAGGAGTCATTACTGGTGCCTGCTTGAGGCAATCGACGAACAACAGGATGATTGTGACCGTGATTGATAACAGTAAAATCGATAACTTACATTTATATTTAATTTGTTATAGTATATGATTTAATTGTAACATGAGTATAATGAAAGGATTATAATCAAGTTTTTGAATGTACTAGAGTAAATTAATGTATATTGATGTTAATATAATTAATATTCATAACTGATTATTTTATATTTGTCTTTATTAAAAATATGATAAAATTATGTTGTACACTTACTAATTCATTGTTTTATCTGATTAATATTAGGAATATATTTTGATATATATTTTGGATCAAAATAAAATATATGTTTTGTATATTTTGGATAATTTTAATATTTGAATAAATACAATTATAATCAATAAATATTGTTTGGGCTGGAGCGATAGCACAGTGGGTAGGGCATTTGCCTTTCACGCAGCCAACATGGGCGACCCAAGTTCGATTCCTCTGCCCCTCTTGGAGAGCCCTGCAAGCTACCGACAGAGTATCTCTACCGAGAGCATCTAAGCCTCCACGGCAAAGTCTGGCAAGCTCCCCGTGACATATTTGGTATGCCAAACACAGTAACAAGTCTTACAATGTTACTGGGCCCGCTCGAGCAAATTGATCAACAATGGGAGGACAGTGATACGGTGAAATGTTGTTTACAGTACATATTACGGTAATCTATTATATTTATAGTTTTATTATCCTCGATTTAATAGCTAATCAATAGTTGATTTTATAAAGCAATACATAATAAATCATTTAATTATATTTATATGCATTAAAATGTGATTTAATTGTGTTATCAATAGTATACTAATACAAATTTATATGAACTGTTCATATCAATATAAATACAATAGCACTCAATTTCGAAATTGATAACTAGTAATTATTTTCCCCCTATTCCATTATCATTAATTGAATGTAACTCAATGAATATTAAACAACTTAATTGTATTTATATTACAGTTAAGTAAATCTTCTGATGTCGTAAAATATAAATAAATTTAATGTAATAAAAATATGAATATGAGAAGCTATTAATGATTATTTACATTACCATGGAATAATTTTGTGAAGATATTTATCCTATTTTGTATTATTTTAATGTAATAAGTAATAATTAGATACAGTAATATAAACAAATTTATATTAATGTAACTATTAATCATTAAATGTACTCATGTTTAATAGATATCTAAAACATATTTAATTGTATTTCATATTTATTTAAATGTAAGTATAACTCAAAAATTTTACATTATATGATGTATATACATTTCAATGATATAATATAATTACTATATAAAAGTAAAACAATTTACGTTTATAAATATATTGATTATCAACTTATATTTAATTATTTAAATGTATTAAATTTAATGTTATATAATTTAATATAAATAAGTTAACTCTTCTGTGATTTATTAAAGTAAATTAATTTATATCAATGTATTTAATATACCAAACTAAATTAACTGTGATAATGTAAAATATAATTTAAGTTTATTCAATCTATTATGTTCTAAAATTATTGAATTGGGTATAATTAATATATATCTTTAATATTTATTGACCATGTAATTAATATGCATTTTATTGTATTTTATTATTAGTAAATTAGTAATTGATATTCATTAGTATAAATTAATTTACTGCCACATATTAATTTATAATATCTCAATTGTCACTGTCACTGTCCTCCCGTTGTTTATCGATTTGCTCGAGCGAGCCCAGTATCGTCTTCATTGTGACACTTATTACGGTGTTTGAATACCTCACGGGTAGCTTGCTGGCGAGATATTCTCTGTAGCTTGCCAGGCTCACCGAGAGGGGCGGAGGAATCAAACTTGGATCGTCCATGTTGGCTGCATGCAAGGCAAACGCCCTACCCGCTGTGCTATTGCTCCAACGCATCTTGAATGTAGTCATTGATATTTGTATTAATACAAAAGTTACTTAAACAATGTCGAATGTTCATCATATATTATGTATACTTTTGTTTATATATGAAAACTTACATAGTACTAAAATATTAGTGACTATTCATAAATGATGCATTAACCATTCATGTTCATGTTAACTGTGTTTATATTACTTGTTTTAATATTAATTGTTTATAATATATATCTTAAGTAACTGGTATCGATAATTGGTCTTATCGATTATATTATAGTGAGGTGATAATCCTATTTGATATTTTAACTTAATTGCTAGTCAATGTCTCAGATATTGTAAATAGAGTATGACCCCACGGCGCTAAGAGGAAAGGGGCTGTGGATCAGGACTTGGAAAGAATGTGCGTGAAGGGGTCAAGCTGGGCCTTGCACCGTGTTGTGTGTTCGAGCCCGCACTGCATTTCCCCACAGGCATATCGGAACTACAACTTCCAGCGAGATCAGCCTCAGTTGAAGAACAACATCTGTTGCAAGGGCCGCGAGAGGCCCCCTGCTGCCCAGACTAGGAGGAGGAGGATGGAGCCCACGCGCTGCTCCCCGAGGCTTCACCCTGTCGCCGAACCTGACTGGGACTGCCACAGTGGCTTGAGGGTCTCTGGCCTTTTGTCCGAGAACAAGGCCTGTTCCAGTGAGGACGGTGCTTGTGACACCCAGGCCGGGCCTAGCGAACTGCTGTTCACCTCCAGCGAGGAGGCCGGGCCTCACGGACAGGGGACCCCGGGCACTGTTCTGTTCCCATCAGCTGAGGAAAACGTTGCCTTGACCAGGGAGATTGAGGGTGTCCTCAGCCATGCTGAGGCGATCCCTGGTTTGGAGAGTAGTGAGGTTACTGAGGAGGAGGTAGAGGAGGAGCAGGAGGAGGTCCCTCAGGATGAGGGTGTGTCAAGCAGCTGGGCTTTCCCATCTGCCATGCAGGATGTTCCATTTACTGAGGACGGCTGGCCTCTTGATGATGACTCAGTTGGTAATAGTTTTTCAATTGCTTGGAACAGTTTTAATTCCATGGAGGTAGACGGCCCAGCTGAGGCCATGCCTAGTGCCATCGAAAACTTTATTTTCACTGAGGAAGATGGGACTCATGTGCCTGGCAATATTCTGGTCCCTTCTGCCCTGGAAAATGCTAATCCCACGGCTGAGGCCGCGCCTAATGGTAGTTTCTCATCAGTTTTGTGCAGTGTTAATCCCATTGAGAACTGTGGCCCGGCTGAGGCTGCGCCTAGCAATATTTTGGCAGCCCCGGCTACTGCTGGGCCGGATCCGCTTGGGGGAGCGAGCACAGACCTCCAAATGTACAACAGACTCCGTTCCATCTTCCTGGCATGGATAGCAATGGGTCCCCATGAGAACCCTGGTACGGAAGAGAAAGCAGACACCCCCTCAGTGTAAGGAGAAGCAGGTCCCGAAAGTTAGTCACCCACAATCAGTACATGTATTACAACTTTGCTTATTTATGTACTTTGTTATTAGTGTACTTCTGGGCTTAAAAATGGAATATTTTCAGCGGACTAAATAAATTTATGAAAATTGCAAATCTGTGTTGTAACTTTCTAACTCCGCCATAAGTAGGAAATCCTGGGATGAAAAACGTTGGTCCTTTGTGCTTTCCCTGGAAGCAGCTGTATACCCCAACGCAAGTCTTGGAGAGGAGTGTAGGATTCTGGAGGTCTGGGAGGGTCCTCAGGGGGTGGAGCAGGTCCGTAGGGTCCTGGAGTGGGGTGGAGGTCTGGGAGCACTCTGGACGCAGTGCAGGATGTCTGTAAGAGGCTTTGTTTGGGAGGTGTTGGAGGGGAGGTGCAGCGGGTGGTGGAGGAAGTTTGAGGCTGTCCTGTGCGAGGGTGGATAGCTCTGGAGGAAATTGTGGGAGGTGTTTATTGGGGGTGAGTAGAGGAGGTTTAAGGAGGTTTGAGGATATCCAGTTGGGGTGCAGGGTATGTTGGACGAGGTGCAGGATGTTTGTGGATGTCCTGCAGAGGTGCAAGTTGTCTAGAGGAGGTGAAGGACTTGGTAAATGTCCTACAGGGGTACACAGTGACTTGAAGAAGATGGAGGAGGTTCAGGTATGTCCTGGTGGGGTGCAGAGTGTCTTGAACTAAGTGCAGGAGGTTTGGGCATGTTCTATGGGGTACAGAGTTTCTAGAATAGGTGCAGGCGGTTTGAGGATGTCCTGCAGGGTTGCAAAGTGTCTGGAGGAGGTGCAGGAGTTTTTCCATATCCTGATGGTTTGCAGGTTGTCTAGAGTCTGTGAACGAGGTTTTTCCATCACCTACAGGGGTGCAGAATGTCTAGAAGAGGTACAAGATGTTCAGGTATGTATGGTAAAAGTGCACGGTTTCTTGGAGGAAGTTCAGGATGTCTGCGCATGTCCTGCAGGGATGCAGGTTGTCTAGAGTAGGTGCAGAATCTTTGGTGATGTCCTGCAGGGGCTCACGGTTTCTATAGAAGGTGAACAAGGATCAAGTATGTCCCGAAGGAATGTTTTGTGTCTTGGTGGAGGTTCTGGAGATTCTCATATGCTTTGCAAGGGTGTTGGGTGTCTGGAATAGGTGCAGGAGGTTTGAGCATGCCTGCAGGGGTGTAGGGCTTCTTGAAGGAGATGCAGGAGGTTCATGCATGTCCTGCTTGGATGCAGGGTGCTTCAAGGAGGTGCAGGAGGTTTGTGCACGTACTGCAGGGGTGCATGGTGTCTTGCAGGAGGTGCTGGAAGTTCATAATGTCCTAGAGGTGGTGTCGGAGGTTCGGGTATATCCTGCAGGAGTGTAGGGTGTCTAGAGTAGGTGGTAGAGGTTCAGGCATGTCCTGAAGGAGTGTAGGGTGTCTTAAAGGAGGTTTCGGTGATTCTGGTATGCCCTGTAAGAGTGCAGGGTTTCTAGAGGAGGTGCAGGAATTTTGGGCATGTCCATTTGTGGTGCAGGAGCTGAAGGTTTCCAGATGTCCTGCTAGGGTACATGGCGTGTGGAAGAGGTACCGGAGGTTCAAGCATGTCCTGCAGGGTTGCAGGGTGTCTTTTAGGAGTTACTAGAGGTTCAGAATATTCTGAAGAGGGGCAGAATGGCTTGGGGGAGGTGCGGTTGGTTCAAGCATGTCCTGCTGGCATGCACAGTTCTAGAGGAGCTGCTGAGGTTCAGGCAAGTTCTGCATGTGTGTGCAGTGTCTAAGGTATGTTCAGGATTCTGGTTATGTTCTCCTGGAGGGCACAGTGTCTTGCAGGAGATGCAGAAGGTTTGGACATGTGCTGCAGTGGTGCAGAGTGTGTATAGGAGGAGGTGTAGGAGTTTGAGCATGTTCTATTGGTTTGCAGGACTTTGCAGGAGCTCTAGGAGCTTACAGAACTCCCAGCACGTGTGCAGGGTGTCATGTAGGAAGTGCAGGATGGGGAGGCATGCCTTGCAGGGGTAAAGGGTGTCTTGAATAGGTGCAGGAGTTTTGTGTATGACCTGCTAGCAAGGCGGTGTTTAGACAATGTGCAGAAGAGTTGGTATTCTCTGCAGCGGTGTAGGGTGTCTAGAGTGGGTGTAGAAGGTTCAGGAATGTCCTGCAGGGGTTTAGGGTGTCTTGATGGAGGTGCAGTTGTTTCTAGCATGTCCACCAGGGGTTCAGGGACATTTGTGGAACCGGAGAAGATTTGGGCATGTTCTTGCAGGAGTTCGGTGTGTATCTACAGGAGGTGCAGGAAGTTAGGGCATATCCTTCTGGGGTGCACAGTTCTAAAAGAGGTACAGGAGGTTTGCAGATATCTTTCTGGGGCGCATGGCGTCTAGAGGAGACTCAGTAGTTTCGGGCATGTCCTGCAGGGGTGCACGGTTTCTAGCAGAAGGTTCAGAATATCCTTGATGGGTGCAGAGTCTCTTGGAGGAGGTATGTGAGGGTTAGGCAAGTCCTTCGTGGGTGTAGCGTGTCTTGGTGGAGGTGCAGGAGGTTTGGGCATGCCCTACAGGGCTCCAGAGTTTCTATAAGAGGTATAGGAGACTCGGGCATGTCCTGTAAGTGTGCACGGTTTTGTGGAGTAAGTGTAGGATGTTTGGGCATGTCCTTCAGGGCTGCAGGTTCTTTAGAGGGAATATAGGAGGTTTTGGAGTGTCCTGCAGGGGTACACGTTGCTTACAGTAGGTGCAATAGGTCCATGCATGACAGGTATGTGTGTAAGGTGTCTTGAAGGTGGTGCAGGAGGTTTGGGCATGTCCTACAGGGGTGCGGAGATTCTAGAAGATGTTCAGGAGGTTTGGACATTACTGTAAGGATGCACGGTTTCATGTAGGAAGTTCAGGAAGATTGGGCATGCCGTGCAGCGGTGAAGGGTGTCTAGATAAGATGGAGAAGGTTTTCTGAAAGCCTGCAGCGGTGCAGTGTGTAGTGGGTAGGTGCCGGAGGTTCAAGAATGTCCTGAAGGGGTGTTGGGTGTCTTTGAGGAGGTTCTGAAGATTCTGGTATGCTCTGCAGGGATTTAGGTTATCTAGAGGAGATGCAGGAGGTTCCTGTACGACCTGCAGGGTTTCAGGGTGTTTTGGATAAGGTGTCGGACATTTGGGCATGTTGGACTTCTAGGGTACACGGTTCTAGAGGAGCTTCAGGAGATTTGCAGAAGTCCTGCTGGGCTTCATGTTGTCTACAGGAGTTGCAGGAGTTTCAGGCATGTCATGCCTGGGTGCATGTTGCCTTGCAGGAGGTGTCAGAGGTTCGGAATATCCGGGAGGGGTGCATGTTATCTTGAAGTAGGTGCAGGAGTTTCAGGCATGTCCTGCAATGGAGCAGGGTGTCTAGAGCTGCTGCGGGTTTGGTCAAGTCCGGCACGTGGACAGGGTGTTTATAGCAGGTTCAGGAGTTTGGGTATGTCCTCCTAGGGTGCCGGGTGTCTAGAGTAGGTGCAGGAGATTCAGAATGTCCTGAAGGTGTTCAGGATGTCCTGAAGTAGGTGCAGGACATGCATGTTGTGCAGTGCTGCAAAATATTTATAGGAGTTGCGGAAGGTTTGTGGATGTCCTGCAGGGGGGTTAGGTTTCTGGAGAACCTGCAGGAATTTGGACATGTCCTAGGGGATTGCAGGGTGTGTAGAATATGTGCAGGACATTTTCGGAGTTCCTGCCAGGATGCAGGGTGTCTTGAGGTGCAGGAGTCTGCGCATGTCCTTCTGTGTTGCAGGGTTTTACAGAATCAGCAGGTAATTCGGTAATGTCCAGCAGGGGTACAGAGTCTCGTGGAGGAGGTTCAGGATGTTTGAGCATGACCTGCAGTGCTGCAGGGTTTCTTTCAGGAGGTACAAAAGGTTTGTTCATGTCCTGCAGGGGTACAGGGTGTCTAGAGGAGGTTGAGTAGGTATGCCCTGCTGGGTGACAGGATGTCTAGAAGATGTGCAGGAGTTTGGGCATATTCTGCTGGGTTACAGGGAATTGCAGCTGTGCAGGTGGTTTGAAAACATCCTGCTGGGTTGCAGTGTATCTAGAGCAGGTGCTGGAGGTTCATGCATGTCCTGCTGGGGTGCAGAGTTCTAGAGGATGTGGAGGAAGTATACAGATATCCTGCAGGGGTGCAGGGTGTCTTGCAGGAGATGCAGGAGGTTTGCAAATGTCCTCCTGGAGTGCATGGTGTGTAACGGAAGTGCAGGATATCCAGGCATGTCCCGCAGGGGTGCAGAATATCTATAAGAGGTTCAGGCGATTCAAGCATGACCTGCATGTGTGCACGGTGTCTAGGAGGTGCCGGAGGTTTGGGATGTCCGGCAGGCATGAACGGTGTCTTTTAGGAGGTGCAGGAGGTTAGGGCATGTCTTGCTGGGGTACAGCTGCAGGACGTTTGCAGGACGTTTGCGGATGTACTGCTCTGTGCAGGGTATCATGAGGAGGTGCCGGAATTTCTGGCATGTCTTGCCGGATGCAGGTCTTGGGGGAGGATAGGGCAGTCATGGGCATCTGGGGAATTCTTCCATAGACAATTTTATCATCTGTTTCAGCCCCCAAGCTCATATCTTGGTGCTCGGTATGTTCATGCAAGTGCAACAGCGCAAGCACTGTTCCAGAAGAGAGTAAATGCGGTGACAGTAGGGTCCATGAAGCAGAACACCAGAGGCCCATAACCCCCTTCTGATCCTGGCCTGTGCTTCTGTTTGCAGCCTGTGGCAGGCTGGCGGGCTCTGGCGGGAAGTTCAGGGTACTTATGGCCTGACATATTAAGGCAGCTAAAAACTTCTTGTCCCTCCCCTCCAGTCTCCCCTCCAATGTAATCAGTGCTGGGACACTGTATGTCTAAAACTCAACTACAAAATGACTTTGTAAATGATGAGGCTTTAAGAAAATAAAAATAAAATATAGAAAGAAGTCGAAGCAACAGTACGGCACATAGAGTGTTTGTCTTGCACAGATGTGACACACAATCGAAACTGTGTTCAATTCCCAGAACCCCATATGGCCTCTGAGCCTCTTCATGAGAGATCTCTGAGTGCAGAGGCAGGAGACAGCCTTGAGCACGGCAGATGTGTCCCCCAGACAGGCACCGTTCCTCCAGAAGTCAAACCTTACACACTCTTCTCCCCTAATAAGTAAAGTTGCAACAACTAAGGTTAACATGTAGTCAATCCTTTCCCCGAGATCAGCAAAGAGCACATTTGCCAGACATTACAAAGGATAATTCTCCTAACCGATGCCACCAGAAGGATAACTCTCAGGGGGAAATTTACTAAAACACATACATTATCATTATGAAGAAAACTCATAGAGAACACCATTTCTGTAAGAAATGGTGAAAAATTCCACCCCCGCCCCCAAACACTGGGACCTCATGTGTTTTAGGGTTTTTCTTGCATGCCCCAAGTCCAGACCAATTTATATGTGGGAATGTCTCCCTCATCACCTCTCTACTGCTAAATCCAGGTCTGGATATCAGCCATGATGTGAAGAACCAGAGGTTTTGCAGCACTCCCGCCAAAATCCCCCACGGGATGGTGACAGGGTGGTACAGGCCGATAGTCAGAGGCTGCATTGGTGCACTAGAGACTTGCCCCACGCATATGTCAGACTTGCTCTTTGTAATGTCAAAGGTACCTAGTGCTCCCATTGACTGGAACCACCCCCTTGCTGACCAATCACAGTCAAAGTTCATGAAAGGGGACATGTAGGCAGCTGTAGATCTCCAGGTAGATCCCTTAAAGGACAAAGGCCAGGAGAAAGTTCCAGCTCCAGATGAGCCGGCTCTTTTCCAATGCCCGAGATGAAGGGCAGGAGAAGGCTTCCGGTTCAACCCCACCCAAAGACCAGGGGCCCAAGGTGAGATGGTGCTGCCCGAGCTGTTCCTCTTCCCTGAGCCTACTTCCCTGTCCTTATCTGGCACGCCCCCTCCTCATCCACCATCCTTTCCATGGGGCCTCTGATCCCCACCTCTCCACTCCCTCTTCCCCAGTCCAGTGTCTTAGCCTCACTCTGTTTTGACTGCAGGTACCCAGCCAGAAGAAGCCGAAAAAGCTCTCGAAGGGAAATGGGGGAAATGCCTCTGATGATAGTTACTACCCACCCCCGAGTTCAGTTCTCAATAGGCCACTGATTTGCTATCACTGCCTCAGGTTGATGGAGGCAGGTCAGCCGCATACTTCAGCTGCCCCCCACAAACTTCAAGAACTCCACCAATCCGAGGGGTGCTAAGTGCTCCCAATCTGATGGGAGGTCAGACACTTTTCTTCAGTGCTATCATCTTCAGGTGACACTGAGCAGCGAAGCTCTTCAGAGTGAAAACAAATTTTCCAATACGTGTGCCACTCTGATTTCTACCCTTTCCAAGAAGGCAGTCTTCAGACACCAAATCTCCAAGTAATGAGGTGCCTGCAGATGGTAAAAATGAAAGTTCCTTGTGTGAAAACTTGCTTGGCTCTGTGAGTCTTGTTATGGGAGGAAGAGAGGCAGGGAAAGAGGGAGGGCGGAAGGGAAGGTGGGTACACTGGTGAGGGATGTGGTGTTGGGATTATGTGCATGAGAAAGCATTATTAGTAGCATTGTAAACCACATATTCTCAATAGAAGAAATTTTTAAAGAGGGACACTGAACCACAGGGTCTAGGGAGATGGCAAGCAGCTTTCATACAAGTGGGCACAAAGATATTCAGCAGAATCCATAGTAACAGTAGGCACTACCTTTTTGAGCAGAGACGGAGGAGACACTTGGAAGCAGAGAACCAGAGGAAACTTCACAGCACAGAGCAGAATGGTCATGTTCCTTTGGGGACAACTGTCATTGAGCCCGAGCACAACCCTGCTCTGGGGACAACGGAGAAGAAGCAAGAAAGCAGGACTCTGTATGGGCCCATAGGAGAAGAGCTGAGGAAGCAGCATAGCGGTCTAGGGGGACCAGGGCAGGAGGGGAGGGGACGACCAAGAGTAGACCCACTGAGTTTATTTAGGCCAAGCAAATGCCAGAGACTGCCGTCTTCCTGATGGTGTTGTCACACAGAGGTGCATCAGACGCAGGCAGTACTGGTGGTACCTGAGCTCTTAGCAAGCAGAGAAGAGAGGCCAGCAACATAGCCAACCAGACTGGCCTCTCCCAGCAAGCAGAGGAGAGACCAGTATCAGAGCCCCCACCCCCACCCCTGCTGGCCTCTCCCATCGCAAGACATGGGAGTAAAGGTAGAAACATAGATTCTCACAATAGACCTGTCTAGTAGAGTGGGATGGCTTTTCTATATGCAAAGTGCCTAAGAAAATCAAAACAGGTGAAAGATCTATACAAAGAAAACTACTCAACTAAAACAGAAAGGACACGATAAAATAAAAACCTGTTACCTGTTCATGGAACAAGAGGACTACCATTGCCGAGACAGCAAAACTCCGCAAAGCATCATACACATTCAATGCCATAACCAGAAAACTGCCCTGACTTCTTCGAACGAGATCAATTGAGCTCTTCTGTACATTCTATGGAATAACAAACAACCACAAACAGCTAAAGCAATCCTAGGAAAAAGAAGATATGAGGTATTACCCTGCCCCAATTTGAAACTGTACTGCATAGATGTAGTAATTACGACAGACTGGCACTGGATTGAGGACAGACCCTCAGATCACTGGGACAGACCAGAACATCGAGACACAGGTATATGGACAGATAACTATCATAATGGAGAAAAGAATACAAAGTGGTGCAAGGAAGGTGTCTTCCAAGAGTGTCAGGAAAACTGGTTGGTAACATGGAAAATGTGTTCAGACCCCTTCCTAACACCATGCATAAAAGAAAACTAAAAATGGATTAAGGACCTACCTATCAGGCCTGATTCTATTGAGGAAAATGTAGGCTGAACTCTCCATGACTTTGTAGCTACAGGCCTCTTTAAGGAGTTAATGCCATTAGCCAAGCAAACAGAAAAAACGGAAAGAGGCAGAGAGAGCTAGTACAGCCGAAAGGGTGATTACCGAGCTTGAGGATAACCCGGATTCCATCGCAAGCATCCCATACGGTCCTCCCAATAGCTTCAGGAGTAATTACTGACTGCAGAGCTGGGAGTAACCCTTGAGCATAGCCGTATGTGGCTCAAAAATAAAGGAACAAAAATTTATTTGAAAAAGAAGCAAAGATTAAACAAATGGGGTTACATTAATAGAAGAAGCGTCTGAAACTACTACCTCAAAAAAAGTAGTGACCAAAATACAAAGACATCACATTGACTGGGAGAAATTATTTGCGCATCACTCAATCGGATAAAAATATATAAAATACTGAGTACTGGTAGTACTATACCCCCAAAATGGGAGAAGAGCTGAACCCCGTCAAGAATGCGGTGGAGATGAACGAAAACTTTCTCAAAGAAGACATACAAATGGCTGAAAAGCATATGGGACAATGGTCTACAGAATGAGTCATCAGGGAAATTCAAATCAAAAGAACAGTCAGATATCATCTTTGAACACAAAGACTTTAAACAACAACAACAACCACACAAAACAAGAGCAAGTGGTGTTGACATGGATGTGCTATAAAAGGGACCCCCATATCCGGCTACCGGGAAGGTAGATGGCTCTGCCCTTCCATGGACATTCCTCAGAAAAGTAGGAACTGAGTTCCTATCTGACCCAGAAACTCCACTTTGTGGCCTCTACTCTTGCCCAAAAACACAATGGAGAAAAGATGGTTGCACTCCTATGTCACTTGGAGCAATATTCACAATAGCCTCAAATCTGGGAAAAAACCCAAGTGTCCTAGAATAGACGACTGAATAAACAAGTGCATATACATAAACGATCATTATTCGGTCATCAAAAAGATAAAACCACACACTTTGCTTCTTCGTGGATGGATCTGCAAAGTCTCAAGCTGAGTGCAGTTAATGAAACGGCAAGAGCCTGACACAGAATGATCTCTCATTTGCAGGGTATAACGAACCTTGACAGTGAAATAACAAATGCACACAAGCAATAGAAAGAACATGAGATCTGCTGTCCCCCAGGAAGCATGCCACTTGAGAGGACCGGACAGGGAGGGGAACACTATCACGGCAGTGGGAGGATGGAAGTGTCCAAGTGGGTGATAGAGGTGGGGGTGGCGGCTGGAATGGAGCAAACTGTTCTGCACAAAACCCTATTGGCAACAGTACTGAAAAGCAGGGTGCAAAGTTCTTCAAAACGACCTCTGCATGGAGAAGATCAAACACCTTTTGGGACCCCGGGCACAACACGTTCCTGTATATCTAGAAAAGCAACTGGGATCCCCGCCATTGCCCACACTTGGACAGAGCTCTGGGCGCGGGTTGACTGTGGGCCCCTTAATGACGTCCCGCTGACGAAAAAGAAGGTGGTGAGGTGGCGTGCTGGTTGCCCTGACAGCATCGAATCTCGAGAGGACACACATTGGGCCCTCGGGATCAAGCAAGGAGAAGCTCGTGCCACCAGCGAGACGTGAGAGAGGCAATGCCGCTGATCTAGACTAGGCAGATGGCGAGTCAGGGAGGGGAGGAAGCGCTCGGCGCTGAGCTGGTAACCTGCTGTGACGGGGGGCCAGCCAGCGGCCAGCCAGCCCACCGCATCCTGGCACCTGATGGACCATTCCAGGAGACCCGGGATGCGAGTGGGTACCGGATCTTGCCGGGCCTGGGAAGCAGTGCGGTTCCACCCGAACAGACGCGGGAGCGTGGCGAAGAGGGCGGCGACGGAGGCGTCCCCAAAGAAGGGGCAGCTGAAGAAGGTCCAGCACCACGCGCCCCCAGCCCAGTCGCGGACCCTCCTGAAGGCCGAGACGACGACATCCGCGCCCTCCCGTTCTCGGTCAGGCTCTGGGCCGTCGTGGAGGACCAGTCCTTCGAGTCCATTTACTGGAGCAGAGACGGAGAGAGCATCATCATCGAAGGGAACTTCTTCAAGTCCGAAGTGCTGGGCCACAAGGACAACCAGCGCATCTTCGGAACCGACAGCCTGAGGACGTTCGTGCGCCTGCTGAACCTGCACGGCTTCCGGAAGCTCCACTTCAAGAGCGCCTGTCTCAGCTCTGCCCGGAACAGAGTGATTGTGAGTAACTGGCTCAAGGGCGCGGCGCGGGCGGGAACTGCAGCCCTTGGAGGAGCGAGCCACTAAGGGCCTGGATGCTCGGCTCCAAGAACTGCACGCGCGTCCTCAAATATATCACAGTGCTTCTCCGTACACAGGGATTGGAGCTTTGGACACGGAGAATTGTTTTAGCTTCCCAAAACGACTATGGGAAAAAATATGACTAGAAAACCAAAGAAAGCAAGAAACAGAACGTTGTGGTAGTAAACGAATGCGAAGGATTTTAAGACGCTGCACAATATGGTTAATGTGTCAAAGTAAATTCATTCATATGAATATTCATTATTGAGGTCTAGGTCTCTTTGTCTATAGAGGGAATATTGAACGGAATTTAAAGGAAAGTCCTTTGTGGATTTTATCGTAATTTAATTGTAATATAGGTATAACTTATGTTTCATTATGTGAAATCAATTTCTATTCCTCTAAATATGAGCGGTGTAGGGATGGGTATCTGATCATTGTATAATTGAAACCCAAGCACAAAGATGTGTAAGTCTGTAACTGTACCTAATGATGTCTCACTATTAAACATTAAAAAAAAATAAATATGAGCGGTTAAATTAGAGATATGAGAAAATAGAAATAGTACCTTAAAGAAAACTGATTTACAGGGATATACATATTAATGATTGACTTAATGGATTTCAATGAATAATACGATATCATTATATTTGTTTCAATTGTAATATCAGGTGGAACTAATAATTCATTATTTATTACATTAAATTATGCTAGTTGACTCTGAATAATTAAACGTAAGATCATATAAAATGTAATTTTTAGTAAGTAAAATTAATTTATGTTGATATAATATCAATAATTTTGTTTCTACTCAATTTAACAGTAAACATAATTAACTTTATGCTTATATTAATGTTCATTATTAATTGGTATTTTTATTTAAAACGTAAAGATAAGTTAAACCCTTGATCATCTATCAAATTAATTTCTATTAACCAAGCTATTGATTAAAAATTAAAATTATTTCAATAGAACGGAATTAATATGCTACAGCAAATTAATTTATATTAATGTAAATGTTTATTTCTATATGAATATTTAAAATAATTCTCTTTAATTTTAAAATACAAACAATATTTACATTCAGAACAATTAATTTATTTTAATATATTAATCATATTTCATATTATTTTAAAATTATCAATTAAAAGATTTGATTGCATAATTTAAATTGATAAATTATAAATTGGTTACCTAAGAAATATTTTAAAAATTTACTTATATTTTTGTTCGTGTGAATTACAAAGGCCAGTTAATAATGCAGATTAATCTTTATTTTTAATTTATTTTTTTTTAGTGAAACACCATGAGGTACAGTTGTAGATATACAAATTTTTATGCTTGGATTTCCGTCATACCATGATCAAATACCCATCCCTCCACCAGTGCCCATTTTCCACCACCATGTATCCCAGTATCCCTCCCCCCATCCCCTCCATCCCCCCCTGCCACTGTGGCAGGGCATTCCCTTTTGTTCTCTCTCTCCTTTTGGGTGTTGTGATCAGCAAAAGAGGCATTGAGTGGCAAACATATTCAGTCCAGTCTACTTTCAACCTGCATCTCCCCTCCTGGGAGGATCCTCCAAACACCCTCCATTTGGTGCTCCCTTCTCTATCTGAACTGTCCTCTCCCCTAGAATACCCGGCTGGCCTCTAAGCTATGGAGTAATCCTCCTGGTGTTGATCTCAGCTATTCTTGGGTGTTAATCTCATATTTTGTTATTTTATATTCCCCAGATGAATGCAATCTTTCTATGTCTATCCCTCTCTTTCTGACTCATTTCGCTTAGCATGATACTTTCCATATTGTACCACTTGTATGTAAATTTCATGACTTCATCTTTTCTAAGAGCTACATAGTACTCTAATGCAGATTAATCTTAACATAATTATTTTATTTACTTTAAAATACAAATTATATAATTTATATTTATATCAATGTAACTTTACATTAACATATTAATTATATTTTGTATAAAATCAAACTCAATTGTTAATAATAATGCTATCATGGATAAAATTAATATAATAAATTATAATACCATATCACAATTGAAGTAATTTCAATACATTCTCTTTAATAATAAATAAAAATTAGTAATTTTAATTTAAATATTTTAATTTAATTAGTTGTATCAATCATGTTAGATATTAAATCAGAGTTAAATATAGTCATGTCAATATAAATTGATTTCTTGTGATAAGTTAATCATTTAATTATGCATATAGTACAATAAAGTTTAATTCAATTAAATGAAATTACAATTTTATTGTATAATTAAATACAAACATATTTAAAGGCAATTACCAGAATTATCAGTTAATTTAATTATTTTTCTTTATCGATTGTTTATAAATAATTGAATTTATAATTTACTAATGAATAGTTTATTCATAAGTATTGATATTAATGTAATATGTGATGAGTAATTAATACATTGATATATTAATGGTCACGGTCACAGTCCTCCCGTTGTTCATCGATTTTCTCGAGCGGGCCCAGTAACGTCTCCTTCGTGAGACGTGTTGTTTCTGTGTTTGGTATATCATATACAACATGGGTAGCTTGCCAGGATCTGCCGTGCAGGCGAGATACTCTAGGTAGCTTGCCGGGCTCTTCGAGAGGGGCGGAGGAATCGAACTCGGGTCGGCCGTGTTGGCTGCGTGCAAGGCAAACGCCCTACCCACTATGCTATCGCTCCAGCCCATTATTAAAAATTTCTTAAGTATATGAATTTAATCTAATAATAGTCATTGATAGATGACATCAAATTGAATTATAAATACCTATCTAATCGATACTGATCGAATAAAATAGAATAAAATAGAGGAGTTATTTTATTATGCATATGTTCTGATTGAGTTTACTTACATTTAAATCTAATTGAAATTGTAATGAAATTATATACTAATTAAACAACATAACATTGAATTATCAATACATTAATATATACATTGATTATTTACTGATATTTGAATTTATAGATAATTCATTGACAAACCATTCATTAGTAAATCATGATTTTAATGGAACATATGATTAGCACTTAATAGATTTAAATAATACTAGTTTATTTTAATGAATTGGTTATATAATTTTTTTCCTTAAATTTTTATTACTGAAACACCATGAGGTACAGTTGTAGACTTACAAATTTTTGTGCTTGGGTTTCAGTTATACAATGATCGAATACCCATCCCTCCACCAGTGCCCATTCTCCACCACCACCAGTCCCAGTATCCCTCCCACCCCCTTTCACCCATCCCACCCTACCTCTGTGGCAGGGCTTTCCCTTTGTTATCTCTCTCCTTTTGAGTGCTGTGGTTTGCAAAAGAGACACTGAGTGGCAATCTTGTTTGGACTATAGTCTACTCTCATCATGCATTTCCCATCCTGAGAGGAACCTCCAAACACCCTTTATTTGGTGCTCCCTTCTCTATCTGAGCTGCCTTTTCCCCTAGCATGTGCGGCTGTCCTCGAGGCCATGGAGTAATCCTCCTGGTACTTATCTCGGCTATTCTTGGGTGTTAGTCTCCTATTTTGTTACTTTATGTTCCTCAGATGAATGCAATCTTTCTTTTCTATCCCTCTCTTTCTGACTCATTTTGCTTAGCATGATACTTTCCATGTAGTACCACTTGTATGTAAATTCCATGACTTCATCCTTTCTGACAGCTACATAGTATTCCATTGTGTAGATATACCAAAGCTTCTTTAACCAGTCATCTGTTCTTGGGCACTCAGTTTTTTTCCAGATTCTGGCTATTATAAACAGTGCTGCAATGAACAGACAACTGAAGATGTCACATCGACTATACTTTTTTGCCTCTCCGGGGTATATTCCCAGGAGTAGAATTGCTGGGTCAAATGGGAGCTCAATTTCTAGCTTTTTATAATCCTGCATACTGTTTTCCAGAAGGGCTGAACCAGTCGACATTCCCACCAGAAGTGAAGGAGGGTCCCTTTCTCGCCACATCCGTGCCAGCACTGGTTGCTTTTGTTCTTTTGGATGTCGGACAGTCTCTTTGGTGTGAAATAATATCTCATTGTTGTTTTGATTTGCATCTCCCTGATGATTAATGATGTAGAGCACTTTCTCATGTGTCTTTTAGCCATTCGGATTTCATCTTTGATGAAGTTTCTGTTCATTTCGTCGCCCATTTTCTGATGGGGTTCGGTGTTTTCTTCTTGTTGAGTTCAACCAGTACTTTGTATATCCTTGATATCAACCCCTTGCTGGATGTGTATTTGGCGAATATCCTTTCCCATTCTGTGGACTGTCTTTGTATTTTGGTCACTGTTTCATTTGAGGTGTAGAAGCTTCTTAGTTTAAGATAGTCCCATTTGTCTATCTCTGTTTTCACTTGCTTAGCCAGTGGCGTGACATTTTTGAAGACAACATTAGTTTCAATGTCATGGAGGGTTTTGCCGACTTTATCTTCAATGTACCTTATGGATTCCGGTCTGATGTTGAGGTCTTTAATCCATTTTGATCTTACTTTTGTACATGGTGTTAGGCACATATCTGAACCCATTTTTTTGCACATAGCCGTCCAGTTTTGCCATCACCATTTGTTAAAAAGGCTTTTCTTACTCCACTTCACATTTCTCGCTTCTTTATCAAAGATAAGGTGATTATATGTTTGGGGGAAGATGTCATTATATTCAACTCTGTTCCATTGGTCTGCTGTTCTGCTTTTGTTCCAGTGCCATGCTGTTTTAATTATTACTGCTTTGTAGTAGAGTTTGAAGTTAGGGAGGTTGATTTCTCCCATATTCTTTTTCCCAAGATTTGCTTTAGCTATACGTGGGGGCTTATTGTTCTATATAAATTACAGGAGTATTTGCTCCAGTTCTTTGAAGAATGTCATGGGTATCCTAATAGGGATCACGTTGAATTTGTACAGTGCTTTGGGAAGTATTGCCATTTTGACAATGTTAATCCTTCCGATCCATGAACAGGGGATATTTTTCCATTTCCTTGTGTCTTCTTTTATTTCCTGAATCAGCGTTTTGTAGTTTTCTTTGTACAGGTCCTTTACTTCTTTAGTTAACCTAATTCCTAGGTAGTTGAGTTTCTGGGATACAGTTGTGAACGGGATTGTTTTCTTCATGTCTCTCTCACTATTTGCATATATGAAATCCATGGACTTTTGGGTATTGATTTTATAGCCTGCAACTTTACTATACAGATCTATTGTTTCTAGGAGATTCTTGGTAGAGTTTTTAGGGTTCTCTAAGTATCATTCACACATCACATTGTTATTTAATGAAGAAATAATATATCATATTAAATATATAAATGATTTCTAAATATTTATTGTGATTTACTAATAAATGCAAAATTTTGTTACAATTATTTTCAAAAAGGAGTATACTAAAATGTTTTACATTAACTTGTAAAATTTCAATTTATTAATAATTGCATTACTTTTAATGTAAAGCATAATTAATATATTAATGCATTAATTAACACTTAGAAACATTAATGCATAATAGATGATAAAATTAAATATAATTATATTGGTAACAATAAAATTAATAACTTAAATTTATATTTAATTTGTTATGGTATACAATTTAATTGTAACATGAGTATAATGAAATGATTATGATTAAGTTTTTGAATATACTAGAGTAAATTAATGTATATTGATATTTGTTGGGTAACATTGCTTTGTCCTTCAAGAAGCTTAGGTTTTATCTGGTTACACCCACCACAGTGCTCCAGAGGCACTTCCACTTCCATTGTGTTTACATGTAAACATGTAAACAGTCTTTCCTATGCTCTCCTTCCTACCCAGTTAATCAGCTTTCCCCTTAATCAGACTTTGTTAGTTTGTAAGATCAGTTTCCCAGAAATCTATGATTTTATATGTATGAGTGAAATATTGCCTTTCTCCTCTCCTTATGCCTTATGAACAATTTACTTTAAAGTAATATCCTTTTTGTATAGATACAGGAAGACCGTTAACATTATGCTTTGTAATTTAGGATTTGATTGGCCTTGAATATTATTCACTCCCGGGCATCATCTTTCTCAACTTAAGCCTCAGTTGCCCATAGTTCCTAACACCCCAAAAGCAGGGTCCCGACGAGGGACTGAATGGACCCAGGGCAAGCAGTGAGCTACCCTGGCAGCGAAATGGGCCAGGCCAAAGTGCCACGATTCTTAACTATAAGTTAAGAGTTTGATCATAGACAAATGCTGTCATGATCCAAAGGTAACGACAAGACTAGGATCCTGCTAGGGGTGGGAAAGACTATCTGGCCTGAGCACTGTAGTCTGAGATCGAGATGGCCCTAGGAGAGCAATTCTATAAGTTTAAGATATTTCTTACTGTATCCATACAAAATGATTTATATAATATTTTATATGCTTGTCGGACAAGGAGAGGAGAGGCACACCCATGGAATTCTGCTCTAGGGTGGGTCCTCCTGCTGAGGAAGGATCGTCCTAGGAGCGGTCTTCCCTAAGGCTAAGATTTCTACCCCTGTTCATCTCCACCCCTATTGATTGTGACCACACCTATGTGTAATTGTTCCCCCAATTCCTCAGGAGAGAGGATTTAACTGTACTGTAGGAGTGGGCTGGGGGAGAAGGCAGAAGGAAGAAGAGAGTTCAGAGAGGATCAGAACCCAGACTCCAGAGAAGGAGGATGAAGGGGAATGGAGAAGGAGAATGAAGTAGCTGGGGGAGGAAGAATGGGGGCAGAGATAGAGAGACAAGGGGAGAAGAGGAAGGAATCAGAATAAACTACGACTAATACCAACCAGCCTGGCCCTCGTTCCTTCCTCCGCCTGACCATCGCCATCGACCTCTCCGGGGTGGTAGAAGGGTGAGACTACCGAACGCGGGTGGCGGGAGAGATAGAGCCGCCGCCGTGTGGGTGCCGCACCCCCATATTTGTGTGAGTTTACACAGATATTAATATAATATTTAATTTTAATATTGATATTATTTCACATTTGTCTTTGTTACAAATGTAATGAAATTTATGTTGATAAAAATTAATTTATCTTTATATCTGATTGAAATTAAAAATGTATTTTGATATATAAGTAGGATTAAAATAATATGTATTTTGATATATTTTGGATAATTTCAATATGTTAATAAGTACAACTATAATCAATAAATATTATTTACATTGCATATTAATTTAATCTATTACATTTATATTTTTATGATCGTCAATTTAATTGCTAATCAATAGCTCATTATATAAATCAACAAATAATAAATCATATAATTATATTTATGAGCAGTAAATGCGATTTAATTGTGTTATTAATAGTATGGTAATACAAATTTATATGAACTGTTTATACCAATATAAACAAAATAGCATTCAATTGATATAATAATATCTAATAATAATTTCCCCCCAATTCCAGTATTATTAATTTTAATGTAATGCAATAAATGATCACGATCACGATCACGACCACCCTGTTGTTCGTCGATTGCCTCGAGCAGGTGCCAGTAACGTCTTCTTCGTCCTAGCCCTGAGATTTTTTTTTTTTTAAAGTGCCATATTCAAGGCTTTTTCAGGGTTAGGAGAATGAGCCCCATCATTGTTACTGGTATTTGGCATATTGGGTATACCACGGGGAGTTTGCCAGACTCTGCCGTGTGGGCATGTTACATTTGGTAGCCTGCCAGTTTGACCAAATTAGGAATGAGATGATAAGATGTGAGCTGAGTGTGATGATCTCTGGATCCTGGCCGTTGTTGGAGTTACACGGCAGTTGGTGGGTGTAACTGTCTAGTTACTGGCAGGTCCAGTCCCAAACTGTGCAGGCTTGGAGATCTCAGCCCCGGGTCCCACACACCTGGGTTCCTCTGTCAGTTCTTTTATGCGTGAGGCTCATCCAAGTGTGTGGAGAGTGGTCTTAGCATGGCCTTGGCTGGGCCTCAGTGGTCTTCAGCTGTTGGGCCCTGGTGGAGACAGTCAGGCACAGGGTAGGAGACTCTGCCTTGTTCTCTCCCAGGAGCTGAGTGTGATGATCTCTGGATCCTGGCCGTTGTTGGATGTTGATGATAAATCACTTAATTGTATTGATATGATAATAAGTAAAGTTTCCAATGTTGTAAAATATAAATAAATTTAATGTAATATAGAATGTGAATTAAACAAGCTATTAATGATTAATATTTACATTACCATGAATTAATTTTGTGAAGATATTTATCTATTTTATAGTATTTTAATGTAACAAATAGTGATTCTGTACATTACTATAAACTGAAAATATATTAATTTAACTATTAATCATTAAATGTATTCATGTTTAATAGTTAATACATATTTAATTGTATTTCATATATATTTAAAAGTAAGTATAACTCAATAATTTTGTATTATATATTTCAATGATATATAATAGTATTACTATATTAAAATAAAGTAATTTATATATATAAACATGTATTATCAAGTCATATTTAATTATTAAAACGTTTTAAATTTAACATGTAATTGAATTCAAATAAATAACTTCTATAATTCAGGGCTGGAGCGATAGCACAGTGGCAGGGTGTTTGCCTTGCACGCAGCCAACATGGCCGACCCAAGTTCGATTCCTCCGCCCCTTTCAGAGAGCCCGGCAAGCTACCGAGAGTATCTCGCCCACACGGCAGAGCTTGGCAAAGTCCCCGTGACGTATTCGATATGCCAAACACAGTAACAACAAAGTCTCCAGTGGAGACATTACTGGGCCCGCTCGAGCAAATCGACGATCAACGGGAGGGCCTTTACCTTTACCTTTTACCAATATATTTTAAAATTATTTAATAATTTATAATAAATATATATCTTTAATATACATTGACTATATAATGAACATGCGTTCAATTTTATTTTATTATTAAATAAAAATTAGTATTTATATTCATGTAACATGAATTAATTTGCTACCATATATAAGTTTTACATTATAATATCTTAAATTTAGTCATTTATATTCGTATTAATGCGAAAGTTACATAAAAATGTAGAATGTTCATTATATATCTTTTGTTTATGTAAACTCATATCGTGTATAAATATTAGTCACTATTCATAAACGATGGAATTAATCATTCATGTTCATATTAACTGTGTTTTTATTACTCGTTTTAATATAAATTGTCTATAAAAATACCTTAAGAAATTGGTATAGATCATTGATATTATCAATTACATTATAGTGAGGTGCTAATTCTATTTGATATTTAAATTTAATTGCTAGTCAATGTCTCATATGTAAATAGAGTATGATCCCACAGAGCTAGGAGGAAAGGGGCTGTGGATCAGGACTTGGAAGGAATGTGTGTGAAGGAGTCAAGCTGGGCCTTGCACCCTGTTGTGCGTGCGAGCCCACAATGTGTTTCCCCGCTGGCGTACCGGCACCACAAGTTCCAGCGAGATCAGCCGCAGTTGATGAACAACATCCGATGCAAGGGCTGTGAGAGGTCCCCAGCCGCCCAGACCAGGAGGAGAAGGATGGAGCGCCGCTGCTCCCTGCGGCTTTACCCTGTTGCCGAATTTGACTGGGACTGCCACAGTGGCTTGAGGGTCCCCCCTGGCATTTTGGCCGAGAACAAGGCCCGTTCCAGTGAGGACGGTGCTTGTGACACCCAGGCCGGGCCTAGCGAACTGCTGTTCACCTCCAGCGAGGAGGCCGGGCCTCATGGGCAGGGGCCCCCGGGCACTGTTCTGTTCCCATCAGCTGAGGAAAACATTGCCTTGACCAGGGAGATTGAGGTGTCCTCAGCCATGCTGAGGTGATTCCTGGTTTGGAGAGTAATGAGGTTACTGAGGAGGAGGAGGAGGAGGAGGTCCCTCAGGATGTGGGTCTGCCAAGCATCTGTGCCTTCCCATCTGCCTTGCAGAAGGTTCAATTTACTGGGGACATCAATCCCCCTAAGGAGGGCGTGTCCAGCGGCGTGGCCTTCCCGTCTGCCGTGCAGAATGTTCCTTTCACTGAGGACAGCTGTCCTCTTGATTGTGACTCAATTGTTGATATTGTTTCAATTGCTTTGAACAATTTTAATTCCATGGAGGTAGATGGCCCGGGAGAGGGCCTACCTAGTGCCATAGGAAATTTACCTTGACTGAGGAAGGTGGGTGTCATGTGCTTGGCAATATTCTGGTACCTTCTGCTGTGGAAAATGCTAATCCCATGGATGAGGCCTTGCCTAATGGTAGTTTCTCAGCTGCTTTGTGCACTGTTAATCCCATGGAGGAGGGTGGCCTGGTTGAGACCGCACCTAGCAATATTTTGGCAGCCGCGGCTACTGCTGGGCCAGATCCGGGTGGGGAATCCAGCACAGACCTCCAAGGGTACAACACACTCCGATCCATCTTCCTGGCATGGATAGCAATGGGTCCCCATGAGAACTCTGGTACGGAAGAGAAACCAGAGACCCCCTCAGTGTAAGGAGAAGCCAGGTACCGGAAGTTAGTCACCCACAATCAGTACATATATTACAACTTTGCTTGTTTATGTACTTTGTTATTAATGTACTTCTGGGCTTTAAAATAAATGGAATATTTTTGGTGGACTAAATAAATTTTTCAAAATTGTAAATCTGTGTTGTAACTTTCTAACTCCCCCATAGGTCGGAAGTCCTGGGAAGAAAACCTTGGGCCCCTTCTGCTTTCCCTGGAAGCAGCTGTATGCCCCAACATGGGTCCTGGAGGGGAGTGGAGGAGGTCTGGAGGTCTGGGAGGGTCCTAAGGGGGATGGAGCAGGTACGGAGGATCCTGGAGGGGGTGGAGGTCTGGGGAGACTCTGGAGGCGGTGCAGGATGTCTGCAAGAGGCTTTCAGAGATGTTGGAGGGTAGGTGCAGCTGGTGGTGGAGGAAGATTGAGGCTGTCGTATGTTAGCATGGATAGCTCTGGTGAAATTATGGGAGGTGTTTATTGGGGTTGGATAGAGGAAGTTCAAGGAGGTTTGAGGATGTCCAGTAGGAGTGCAGGGTATGTTGGAGGAGGTGCAGTATTTTTCCAGATGTTCTGCAGGGGTGCAAGGTGTCTAGAGGAGGGGCAGATGGTTGGGAAATGTCATACAGGGGTACATGGTGACTTGAAGAAGATGGACGAAGTTCAGGTTTGTCCTAGAGGGATTCAGAGTGTCTTGCAGGAAGTGCAGGAGATTTGGGCATGTTCTTCAGGGGTGCGGGGTATTTGAAGGAGGTGCAGGAGGTTTGGGCATGTTCTACCGGGATGAAGAGTTTCTAGAATAGGTATAGGAATTTTGAGGATGTCCTGCAGGGGTGCAGGATGTCTGGAGGAGGTGCAGGATGTTTGGGGATGTCTTGCAGGGGTCCAGGGTGTCTTAGAAATGCAGGTTCCGGCAAGTCCTGCATGTGTTCAGGATATCTATAGTATGTTCAGGAGTGTTTTTATATCCTGGGGTGCATCCTGTCTTGTACATTTTCAGGAGGTTTGGTCATGTACTACGTGGTGCAGAATTTCTAGAAGATGTACAGGAGGTTCGGGCATATAGTGTTAAGGGTGCACGGTTTCTAGGAGGAAATGCAGGATATTTGGGCATGTCCTGCATGGGTACAGGTTGCCTTGAGGAGGTGCAGAATGTTTATTGATGTCCTGCCAGGGTGCAGGGTGCCTAGAGACAGTGGAGAATGTTCTTGTATGTCCTGAAGGGGTGTTAGATGTCTTGGCGGAGGTTCTGGAGATTCTTGTATGTTTTGCAAGGGTGTAGGATGTCTCGAGTAGGTGAAGGAGGTGTATTCATGTCCTGCAGTGGTGTAGGGGGTCTGGAAGGAGACGCAGGAAGTTCGTGCATGTCCTTCTGGGATGTAGGGTGCTTGCAGGTGGTAAAGGAGATTTGGGCATGTCCTTCAGGGGTGTCGGGTATCTTGAGGAGGTGCAGAAAGTTAGGGCATGTCTTTTTGGGATGCACGGTTCTAGAAAATGTGAAGGACATTTGCGGAAATCCTGCTGGGGTGCATGGCATCTAGAGGAGGTAGAGGAGGTTTGGGCATGTACTTCAGGGCTGCAGCGTGTCTTGCAGGATGTGCAGGAGTTTCAGAATGTGCTGGAGGGGTGTAGAGTTCTTGGAGGAGGTTCAGAATGTTTCGGAAGACCTATAGTTGTGTAGCGTTTCTAGAATAGGTGCTGGTGGTTCGGGCATGTCCAGGAGGGGTGCAGGATATCTAGAGGAAGGGCCAGCGTTTGCCATGTCCTAATGAGTTGCAGGGTGTTTATAATAGGTGCAAGACATTTGAGGATGTCCTGCAGAGGTGCAGAGTGTCTTGGATATTCAGAAGGTTTGAGGAGGTCCTGCATGTGTGCAGGGTGTCTGTAGTTGTTTCAGGAGTGTGGTTATATCCTCCTGTGATGCACCATGTCCGGGAGGATGTGCACGAGATTTGGACACGTTGCAGGTGTGCAGGGTATCTAGAGGAGTGAAGGATTTTGAACATGTCCTGCTGTTTTGCAGGGTGTTGCAGTATCTGCAGGAGGTTAGGGAATATCTAGCAGCTGTGCAGTGTCTTGCAGGAGGTGCAGGAGGTTTGTGTATATCCTTCTGGGTGACAGGTGTTTAGTCGATGTGAAGGAGATTTGGTATTCTCTGCAGAGGTGTAGGTTGTCTAGAGTAGGTGAAGAAGGTTCTGGCATGTCCTGTTTGGGTGTAGGTTGTATTCTGGAGGTGCAGGTGTTTCAGGCATGTCCAGCAGGGATGCAGGGTCTTTCGAGGAGGTAGAGGAGGTTTGGGCATGTGCTGCGGGGGTGCAGGTTGTCTAGAGAAGGTGCAGGAAGATAGGGCATATCCTTCTGGTTTGCATGGTTCTAGAGGAGCTCACAAGAGGTTTTCAGATATCCTGCTGTTGTGCGTGGTGTCGAGAGGAGTTGCGGAAGTTTCAGTCAGGTTCTGCAGGTATATAGAGTGTCTTGAAGTAGGTACAGGATGTTTGGGCATGTCCTTCAGGGGTGCATGATGTCTTGAGAAGGTGCTGAAGGTTCAGGTATGTCCTGAATGGGTGTTATGGGTCCTGGTTTCTGGAGATTCCAGTATGCTTTGCAGGTGTGTAGGGTGTCTAGTGTAAGTATAAGAAGTTCAGACATGTCCTGCGGGAGTGTAGGGTGTCTTAAAGGAGGTTCTGGTGATACAGGGAAGCCCCGTAGGGATGCCGGGTTTCTAGGAGAGGTGCAGGAGGTTCGGAAATGTCTTTCTGTGGTGCAGGAGCTGAAGGTTATCAGATGCCCTTCTGGTGTGCATGGCATCTGGAAGAGGTACAGGAAGTTCATGCATGTCCTGCAGGGGTGTGGAGTGCCTTGAAGGAGTTACTGGAGTTTCAGTATGTCCTGATGAGGGGCAGAGTGTCTTGGAGGAGGTCCTGGATGTTCAGGCAGTCCTGCCTGTGCGCACTCTGTGGGGGTCTATAGTAGGTTCAGGAGCGTGGTTATGTTCTCCTCAGGTGCAGGAGGTGCAGGGCCTTCAGGCATGTGCTGCAGTGCGCAGGTCCCACCAAACTCAACAGTGAATTAAAATGTCATCGCCCAATGTATCTCTTTTTTTTATTAGGGAGAGGGTTGGAGCTTTGCCACTGGGTGACCGCCCCACCTCAACCCGCATCATGCATGCTTGCATCGCCCCAGTGATGGCTGCCTGTCAACAGAGAGAGGGAACCTGCACAAGAGTCATCATCCCATTCCTAGATCTGATGGAGGGATCCTGGCAGGGAAACCTGGACACCAAATCTTCAAGGCCGGCCCTACTCTCAGAGGCAGCCGGTGGGGCGTGAAAGAGGACTGGGGGTTCAAAGCAAATCCAGGAATACTATGGGGCGGGGGCACAATCTCCTTGCCCACGAGTTACCTACCTCCCTCTGCCACCCCTGCTAGATGCACGCCCCCAAACCTGAGCTAGGAAGTCCCTGCTGCAGTATATTCCACGGAGGCAGAGCTGCCCAGAAAACCGTAATGTGGATGCTGGACTGACCTGGCAGGATGCACCGGCCACAGCAACCAACTGCTTGGAATGCTACCCCCAAACCAACACCTCACTTGCTTCCCTGCCCGGCTGGGTGAGGGGGACTTTCTTCCCAGGATAGAAAATGGGGGAAGACGGATCCCACCAACAACTGCTCACCTCCTCCTCTCTCCAGCAGGGGTCTGGGAGGACGGTGGTGGAGGTGTGAGAGGAGCATTGGGGAGGTGTGGGAGAAGACTGGATGTCTTTAAGGAGGTCTGGGGACGTATTCAAGGGGTTGGGTGGAGAGGTCTTGGAGGCCAGGAGGGTCTGGAGGAGGTCTGCAGAGGTCTGGGATGGAGTAGTGGTCAGCCCTGAGCACTGCATGTGTGGCCCCCAGAGAAGCACAGTTCCTCCAGAAGTCAAATCTTACACACTCATCTCCCCTAATAAGCAAAGTTGCTGCATCTAAGACTAACGTACGGTCAATCCCTTCTGCGAGATCAGCAATGAGCACATTTGCCAGACTTTACAAAGGATAATTCTCCAAAAGGATGCCACCAGAAGGATAATTCTCGGGGGAATTTGCTAAAATACATACAGGATCTTTATGAATAAAACTCTTACAAAACTCCATTTCTCTAAGAAATGGTGAAAACTCCATCCCACTGCCACCAAACACTGGGACCTCATCAGATTTAGATTTTTCTTACATGCCCAAATCCAGACCAATTTACATATTGGAATGTCTCCCTTATCACCTCTATACTGCTAAATCCCAAGTGTGGATATCAGCCCTGTGGTGAAGATCCAGAGGCTTTGCAGGTTCCCCGCCACCCCCCACCCACATGGGGAGATGACAGGGTGGTACAGGTTGAGACTCAGAGGCTGCTTTGGTGCATTGGAGTTTTGCCCCACGCATAGGTCAGATTTGCTCTTTGTGATGTCTAAGGTCCCCAGTGCTCCCATTGACTGGAATTGCCCCCTTGCTGACCAATCACATTCCAAGAGTATAAAGGGGACATTTAGGCAGCTGCAAAGCTCCGGCTAGAGCCCTTGAAAGGCAAAAGCCAGGAGAAAGCTCCAGCTCCAGATGAGCTGGCCCTTTTCCAATGCCGAGGTGGATTAGGAAGAAAGTCAAGGACGAAATCAAAAGATACTTGGAAACAAATGGGAATAAAGGGACAAGCTAGCAGAACTTATCGGATAGAGCTAAAGCCGTATTAAGGGGAAAATTTATAGCTCTGCAAGCATATCTCAGGATAGAAGAAAGGATCCACATAAACAACTTGACTTCACAGCTCAAGATCTTAGAAAAGGATCAACAGAAAGAGCCCAAATCAGGAAGAAAAGAAGAGATGGTAAAACTTAGAGCAGAAAAGCAGAAAAGCAATTCTTGGGAAAAAGAAAATGGGAGGAATCAACCTCCCTAACTTCAAACTCAACTACAAAGCAGTAATAATTAAAAGAGCATGGTACTGGAAAAAAGGCAGAGCTGCAGAACAATGGAACAGGGTTGAATATACTGACATTTCCCCCCAAGTATATGATCATCTAATCTTCGATCAGGGGTCAAGAAAAGTGAAGTGAAGCAAGGAAAGCCTCTTTAACAAATTGTGCTGGCGAAACTGTACATGGATGTGGTATAAAAGGGATCCCTATACACGGCTGCCTGGAGGGTAGATTGCTCTGCCCTTCCATGGACATTCCTCAGAAAACTTGGAACTGAGCTTCCATCTGACCCAGCAACTCCACTATTTGGCCTCTACTCTTGCCCAAAGACACAATGAAGAAAAGATGGTTTCACCCCTACGTCCTTGGAGCAATATTCACAGTAGCCCCAAATCTGGGAACAACCCAAGTGTCCTAGAATAGACGATGGATAAACTAGTGCATATACATGATGAATCATTACTCGGTCATCGAAAAGATAAAAGCATACACTTTACTGCTTCGTGGAAGGATCTGCAACATATCATTCTGAGATTAAGAGCCTGACACAGTACAATCTCTCGTGTGAACCATGGCAGAGAAATAACAAATGCCCACAAGAAACAGAGAGGAAGAACATGAGATCTGCTCTCTAGCAGGAAGCATGCCGCTTGAGAGGACCACACAGGGAGGAGAACCCTATGACAGCAGTGAGTGGATGATGTGTCCAAGTGGGTGAAAGAGGAGGGAGTGGCCGCTGGAATGGAGCAAAGTGTTCTGCACGAAACCCTGTTGGGAACAGTACTGAAAAGCAGGGTGCAAAGTTCTTCGAAACTACCTCTGCATGGAGAGGATCAAACACCGTCTGGGACCCCGTGCACACGTTCCTCTATATCTAGAAAAGCAACCGGGGTCCCCGCCCTTGCCCACACTTGGGCAGGGCTCTGGGCGCAGGTTGGCTGCGGGCCCCTTGATGACGTCCCGCTGACGAAAAAGAAGGTGGTGACGTGGCGTGCTGGTTGCCCTGACAGCATCGAATCTCGAGAGGACACACATTGGGCCCTCGGGATCAAGCAAGGAGAGGCTCGTGCCACCAGCGAGGCGTGAGATAGGCAATGCCGCTGATCTAGATTAGCCAGATGGCGAGTCAGGGAGGGGAGGAAGCGCTCGGCGCTGAGCTGGTAACCTGCTGTGACGGGGGGCCAGCCAGCGGCCAGCCAGCCCACCGCATCCTGGCACCTGATGGACCTTTCCGGGAGACCCGGGATGCGAGTGGGTACCGGATCTTGCCGGGCCTGGGAAGCAGTGCGGTTCCACCCGAACAGACGCCGGAGCGTGGCGAAGAGGGCGGCGATGGAGGCGACCCAAAAGAAGGGGCAGCTGAAGAAGGTCCAGCACCACGCGCCCCCAGCCCAGTCGCGGACCCTCCTGAAGGCCGAGACGACGACATCCGCGCCCTCCCGTTCTCGGTCAGGCTCCGGACGGTCGTGGAGGACCAGTCCTTCGAGTCCATTTACTGGAGCAGAGACGGAGAGAGCATCATCATCGAAGGGAACTTCTTCAAGTCCGAAGTGCTGGGCCACAAGGACAACCAGCGCATCTTCGGAACCGACAGCCTGAGGACGTTCGTGCGCCTGCTGAACCTGCACGGCTTCATTCATTGTTTCATTATGTGATATCAATTTCTTCTCTCTCTATTCCTCTAAATATGAGAGTTCAAAGAAGAGATATGGAAAAATAGAAATACTACCTTAAGGGAAACTGACTTCCATATATATATATATATATATATATATATATTAATGGTTGATTTAATGGAATTCAATGAATAATACAATATCATTACATTTGTTTCAATTGTAGTATAGGTGGAACTAATAATTCATTATTTATTACATTAAATTATGTTAGTTGACTCTGAATGATTAAACGTAAGATCATATAAAATGCAATTTTATAGTAAGTAAAATTAATTTATGTTGATATAAATATCAATTATTTTGTTTCTACTTAATTTAACAGTAAACATAATTAACTTTATGCTTATATTAATGTTCATTATTAATTGGTATTTGTATTTAAAACCTAAGCGATAAACAAATTTACTTTTAACACAAGATTAATTAAACCATTTATCATTTATCAAATTAATTTTCTATTAACCATCTATTGATTAAAGATTAAAATTATTCCAAGAGAATGGAATTAGTATGCTACAGTAAATTTATTTCTATTCATGTAAATGTTAATTTCTATATGAATATTTAAAAGAATTCTATTGAATTTTAAAATACAAATAATATTTACATTCAGAAAATTTAATTTATTTTAATATATTAATCATATTTCATATTATTTTAGAATTATCAATTAAAAGTTTTGATAGCATAATTTAAATTGATAAATTATAAATTGGTTAACTAAATAAAATTTTAAAAAATTTACTTATATTTTTGTTTGTGTGAATTAGAAATGCCAATTCATAATGGAGATTAATATTTAAACATAATATTATATTTACTTTAAAATGCAAATTTTATATGTTATACTTATATCAATATAAATTAATTTACATTAATATATTAATTATGTTTTGTATAAAATCAAACTCAGTTGTTAAAATAATGCTAACATGGGAAAAATTAATGTAATACATTGTAATACCATATCACAATTTAATTAATTTCAATACATTCTCTATAATAATGAATATAAATTAATAATATTTATATAAATATTTTAATATAATTAAGCCTATTAACCATGTTAGATATTAAATTAGAGTTAAACATAGTTATATCAATACAAATTGATTTCTTCTGATAAGTTAATCGTTTAATTATGCATGTAGTACAATAAAGTTTAATTCAGTTATGTGAAATTACAATTTTATTATATAATTAAATTCAAACGTAATTAAATGTGAATACCTGAATTACCTGTTAATTTAATTATTTCTATTTACTATTCAATTGTCAATAATTGAATTTATAATTTACTGATTAATACTTTATTAGTAAATTATGATATTAATGTAATATGCAATGAGAATTAATTAATTGAAGTATTATTAGCCAAAATTTATTAAATATATGATTTTAATCTAATATTATTAATTGATAGATTACATATCATTCAATTATAAATACCTATATTATTCAATATTGATTGAATAAAATAGATGATTTGTTTTATTATGCATATGTCCTGATTGAGTTTACTTACATTTAAATGTAATTGAATTTATGATGAAATTATATACTAATTAAACAAAATAAAATTGAACTATCAATATATTCATGTATGTACTGTTTATTTACTATTATTTATAAATTTAAATATTAGTAAATACACAATTATTTATTAAATTGACATACCATTTATTAGTAAATCATGATTTTAATGGAACATATGATTAACACTTAATAGATTTAACTAATACTAATTTATTGTAATGAATTGGTAATACAATTTGAATCCAGTGAAATCTTACTTTTTAATATAAATAAATTTACACAATAATTTAATCATTTAATCAAGCATATATTCTAGTTAAGTTTATTCACAAGTAAATTTAATTTAAATTTTAAAAAATTTAATGATAAATAAAATTATGTGGAATTGAATAATCATTTCTCCATTAGTAAAGTATGATTTTAATGGAATGTATGATTAATGCTTAATAGATTAAAATTATATTATTTACTTGAATGTATTGAATATATAATTGTAATCCGTTTATAATTTTAATTTATATGTTAGATTATGTTTGATTATATATTGTTATGTTAATATAAATGAATTTGTGAAATGAATTGCTCATTTAGTTAAGCATGTGTTAAAATTCATTTTAGTTATAATTAAATTCCATTACAATTTCAATTAAATTTAATTAGAATCAATTATGATTTAAAGTTGTTACATTGAATATTAATTCATTTATATTTATTGATTATTGAAAAGTTAATGTAGAGATAATTCATTGTTAAATCATTTCTTTGTTGAGCTGGAATGATAGCACGGAGGGTAGGGTTTCTTCCCTGCACCCAGCCAACATGGCCGACCCGAGTTTGATTCCTCCACCCTCCTTGGAGAGTCCAGCAAGCTAGTGAGAATGTTTCGCCCACCCGGCAAAGCCTGGCACACTACCCGTGATGTATTTGATATGCCAAACACAGTAACAATTATCACAATGGAGAAGTTACTGGGTCCACTCGAGCAAATCGATGAACAATGGGAGAACAGTGAGAGTGACATTTCTTTATCAGCCAATCATGATTTTAATTAAATGCATGGTGAATTCTTCATAAATTTTCAGCTTAGTTTAATATATTGATCCTTGTTATTTTAATATAGTAACAATACGTCATATCAAATTTATACACTGTCATGTTTATATAAGTCAGTTTAATGTATCACGGTATCACGGTCCTCCCGTTTATAATCGATTTGCTCGAGCGGGCCTAGTAACATCTCTGTCATGAGACTTGTTGTTACTGTGTTTGGCATATTGAATACATCACGGGCAAGATACTCTTGGTAGCTTGCCGGGCTCTCCAAGAGGGATGGAGGAATAGAACTCAGGTCGGCCATGTTGACTGCTTGTAAGGACAACGCCCTACTGCTGTGCTATCACTCCAGCCCAGTTTAATGTAAATTATATTAATAAAATTAATTGAATGTAAAATAACAAATCATTTGTATTCATGTTACAATTAAATATTTTATAATTTATGTATAGTCATGTGTATTTATTGATTATTTATCATTAACTTGATTCATTGAGAATTTATTGATTAATTATTATTGAATTGGATATATTGAATTTATTTATTTGTGTATATATTAACTTATCAGTAATTCAATTTATAGATAATTTATTGATAAATAAATTTTATCAGTAATATAGTAAACTATCATGTAAAATATATAAAATGCATAAATTTATTTATTTATATTTATTAATTACTTACCAAAAACTTAAATGATAGATAATTTATTGACAAATTATTCTTTATCTATAAAGCCATATTTATCTATAATTCAATTCACAGATTATTTAATAATAAATGCTTTATCAGTAAATTAGGATTTTAATTAAATACATCATTAATGACCAGTAGATATAATTCTGATCCATAGTCAGACGCGTTATCCATTGCGTCACTGGCCAACAGTGGGGCTGGAGCGATAGCACAGTGGTAGGGCATTTGCCTTGCACGCAGCCAACATGGCCGCCCCAAGTGCGAGTCCTCCGTCCCTCTTGGAGAGCCTGGCAAGCTGCCGAGAGTATTTTGCCCGCACGGCACAGCCTGGCAAGCTCTCCATGATGTATTCGATATGTCAAACACAGTAACAACGCAGGCTCCAATGGAGATGTTACTGGGCCCAATCGAGAAAATTGATGAACAACGGGTGGGCAGTGACAGTGATTTATTTATTATTTATATAATGAATGTAAAATATAAAATATAAATATGAAAATAAAGTATAAAAATAAATATATTTTATATATTTATTGTTATTATATTCATTATATTAAATTAAATAAATAAACTTATAAATTTATATATAAATAAATATATATCAATTTATAAAGAAATATATAAAATGTATCTGGGGCACAGCATGAACTTGAGCATTTTCCACACAGGATATTTTTATTTTTAGCCATGTGACACCCAGTCTTAAGTCAGTAGTAAATGTTTCTTCTGTAGTCAGAAAAGATTGTAGTTCCCTTCTCTCCTTAGGGATGTAGTGATAGTACAGGGGGTAGGGCATTTGCCTTGCAAGCGGCCAACATGGCCAACCCGAGTTTGATTCATCTACCCCTCTCAGAGAGCCAGGCAAGCTATTGAGACTGTCTTGCCCACACGGCAAAGTCTGGAAAGCTACCCGTGACGTATTCAAATCCAAACACAGTAACAATTGTCACAATGGAGACATTACTGGGCTCTCTCGAGCAAATCAAATATATAAAATGTATTAGTTTATTTATGCTTGGGGCTGGAGCGATAGCACAGCAGGTAGGGCGTTCGCCTTGCACGCGGCCAACATGGCCGACCCGAGTTCGATTCCTCCGCCCCTCTCGGAGAGCCCGGCAAGCTACCGAGAGTATTCGATATGCCAGACACAGTAACAACAAAGTCTCCAATGGAGACGTTACTGGGCCCGCTCGAGCAAATCGACGATCAACGGGAGGGCCTTTACCTTTAGGGCCTTTACCAATTTAGTTTATCTACAATTTATTGATAAAGTATTTTTGAATCAGTAAAATAAATATATATATAATATATAAAGGCCCTCCCGTTGTTCATCGATTTGCTCGAGTGGGCCCAGTAACGTCTCCAATGGAGATTTTCTTGTTACTGTGTTTGGCATATCGAATACATCACGGGTGGCTTGCCAGGCTCTGCTGTGCGGGCGAGATACTCTCAGTAGCTTGCCGGGCTCTCCGAGAGGGGCGGAGGAATCGAACTCGGGTCGGCCATGTTGGCTGCATGCAAGGCAAATGCCCTACCGCTGTGCTATGTTTATTAAAATATATCATTAAGAATTAGTTATTAGTTTATTTTGTTATATTTTTAATTGAATACATTGAATAACATTGAAATCATTTGCATTCATTGTTTATATGTAATTCACTTTATGGATTATTTATTGATAAATTACATATTGATCTGTAAATTGAAGGTCTTTGGCTGCCAGGGCTCTGCTCGGGGCGGGGAGGAAATCCCATCCCGCCCCCCTCCAAGGGGCCTCAGTGACGACAGCCAGGCGCGGGGGCAGGGGACCCTATTTTAAAGTATATATTTTCCATATGATAAGGTATTTAAAAAATCCCTTTGCTTTTACAAAATCTGACATGATTAAGACTCTTAGATATACTATAGTTGTGGGTTAGGCAGAGATGATGAAGGTCTTTAAGGTGACATGAATTTTGAGTGGAGAGATATGACAGCAGGCAGGGCCCCTTAAGCACTCCCAGGAGTGATCCCTGAGTGCAGAGCTAGTAGTAAGCACTGAGTATCACCAGGTATGATCCAGAATAAACAAACAGATGGCGTGAACTTGTAAAGTGAGGGAAAGAATTCATTTTTATTGCAGTGCCAATGTTAAAGCTAAACTGTGGATCATATTTTAAAGCTTAACACACTCATCTATGCTACCACATTTAATCTTCACGAAAATATTGGAAGGTTTACATTATTGTATCTTATGCAATTTAGAGAAGAGGAAAATGAAGTTTATGAGTAAATTATTAAATATATCTTTAATGATTATAATTAACATTATAAGACACTAAATACCCATCTTCTGGAATTGTCATACCATATATGATAAGGTAAAGGAAAAGGCCCTCCCATTGATCGTCAATTTGCTCGAGCGGGCCCAGTAACGTCTCCATTCGAGACTTTGTTGTTACTGTGTTTGGCATATCGAATACTCTCGGTAGCTTGCCGGGCTCTCCGAGAGGGGCGAGGAATCGAACTCGGGTCGGCCATGTTGGCCGCTTGTAAGGCGAATGACTTACCGCTGTGCTATCGCTCCAGCCCTACCATATATGATAGGGTTCAAATATGGTAACATCTACGAGGGCGATTAGAGGTCGCCCCAAAAACCTCTATCCCTCTCGGAAAGACTGGCAAGTTACCGAGAGTATTCCACCCAAACGGCAGAGCCTGACAAGCTATCCATTCTGTATACGATATGCCAAAACCAGTAATTACAATGGGTCTCATTCACCTGACCCTGAAGGCTTCACCAACATGGCAGCATTGAGAAGGATGAGAAAGGAGAGGTCGATAAAATCTCAAGGCCGAACTAGGCTGCCACAACAAAGGAAGAAAAAATAATCGTCTGTACTTTCAATGCACGTACACTAGCATCAGATGCATCCATCGAGGACCTGATGGTACAAGCGTGAAAGATCAAGTACGACATCATTGGTCTGACCGAGACAAGAAGGCACCAATCTCATCATGCCGTTTTTGACACTAGAGAAGAATTGTTCCTCGGAACATGCGATAAAAGAGGTGTTGGAGGCGTTGGTGTCCTTGTCAACACAAACTTGGCCATGAGCATTGATTCATTCGAATGCCTAACAACGCGAGTAGGACGTTTACATTTGAATAGATGTGGCTCACTGCAGGCAGTTTCTATCTTCGTTGTCTACGCACCAATATCTCATTATGATAAAGGAGAAATTCAGAAGTTCTATATGGAGCTGGAGAAGTTCTATAAAGAAGACAACACCTTCTACAAGATCATTGTGGGTGATTTTAATGCCAAGATAGGACCGAGAAGATCAGCTGAAGAACTTCACATCGGGACCCATGGCCTAGAATGGAAAGAACAGGGTGACAGACTGTCTGAGTTCATGAGTTCATCATGTCGACCAAGACCATCCATGGTAACTCACAGTTCCAGAAGGCCAAATCTAAACGTTGGACATGGGAGTCTCCCAGTGGACAATTCAACAAAGAAATAGACCACATCATATTCAATCGACGTTTTTGCCTGAGGGATGTCGCTGTTGTCCCAAAATTCCAAACGCGATCGGACCACCGACTCCTTCGTGCAAAATTCTACTTCACAGAGCGGGAAGAAAGGGCTGCAAAGTTTAAAAAGAGAACTCCCAGAACGACCACCAACTGGGAGCTCCTTGGCACTATTGCGGCAACATGGGAAGATGCCATTGTTGACAACATTGGCAAGGAATACTATCGACTGGTTCAGCACCTTCATGATTGTGCGAGGAATGCCAAGAGAGAGATAGCCCCCAAAAACGCCTGTCTCCAAAAACTCTTGAGCTTATTCACCAACGTGGTTTGGTGCATGCCACAGGCAACCACAAACGAACATCCGAGCTCGCGAAGCAGTGCAGAGATGAGATCAAGGAAGACCTCAAAGAGAGAAGAGCAGAAGTGCTGGTAGATGCGGCAGAAGCCGGGAAAAGTATTCGTAATGCCCGCCTGTTCTTTGCCAACTAGAAGACCAAGATGACTGCCCTCTGATGTCCTGATTGATCTATCACATCCTGCAGAACGTCAATGGAGAAGATTATCCATGATTTCTACTCAAATCGCCTTGTCCACTTGCAGACATACCAAATTCCACAGGATGGATATGTCGTTCCCAATGTTCTCCCTTCCAAAATCCGACACGCCATTTCGTCAGTAAAGAAACGAACAGCACCCGGCCCAGACAAGGTCAGACCTGAACAACAGAAGAACCTGCCCTCATTACTCATCAATACGCTGGCTCCAGGTTCCGTCCCAATGGAAAACCAGCAGGACTGTACTGCTGTTCAAGAAGGGAAACATCCATGACATTGGCAACTATCACCCGATCTGTCTGTTGTCTGTCATCTACAAGTTGTTCACTCGAGTCACCCTAAATAGGATTGGCAACAAGTAAAAACAGAGATAGATAAATGGGACTATCTTAAACTAAGAAGCTTCTGCACCTCCAAAGAAACAGTGACCAAAATACAAAGACAGTCTACAGAATGTGAAAGGATATTCACTGAATACACATCTGACAAGGGGTTGATAACAAGGATATACAAAATACTGGTGGAACTCCACAAGAAGAAAACATCAAACCCCATCAAAATATGGGGCAATGAAATGAACAGAAACTTTCTCAAAGAAGAAATCCGAATGGCAAAAAAGCACATGAGAAAATGCTCTACATCATTAATCAACAGGGAGATGCAGATCAAAACCACAATGAGATACCATATCACACCTCAGAGACTGGCCCACATTCAAAAGAACAAAAGCAACCGATGCTGGCGCGGATGTGGCGAGAAAGGGACACTCCTTCACTGTTGGTGGGAATGTCGACAAGTTCAGCCCTTTTGGAAAACAGTATGGACGTTTCTCAAAAAATTAGAAATTGAGCTCCCATTTGACCCAGCGATGCCACTCCTGGGAATATACCCCAGAGAGGCAAAAATGTGTAGTCGAAGAGACATCTGCACTTGTTTGTTCATTACAGCACTGTTTACAATAGCCAGAAACTGGAAGAAACCTGAGTGCCCAAGAACAGATGACTGGTTAAAGAAACTCTGATACATCTACACAATGGAGTACTACGTAGCTCTTAGAAAAGATGAAGTCATGAAATTTACATACAAGTGGTACAATATGGAAAGTATCATGCTAAGCGAAATGAGTCAGAAAGAGAGGGATAGACATAGAAAAATTGCATTCATCTGGGGGATATAAAGCAACAAAATATGAGATCAATACCTAAGAATAGCTGAGATCAACACCAGGAAGATTACTGCATAACTTTGAGGCCAGCCGGATATTCTAGGGGAAAGGGCAGTTTAGATAGAGAAGGGAACACCAAATGAAAGGTGTTTGGAGGATCCTCCCAGGAGGGGAAATGCATGTTGAAAGTAGACTATGGACTGAACATGATTGCCACTCAATGCCTCTTTTGCAGACCACAACACCCAAAAGGAGAGAGAGAACAAAGGGGAATGCCCTGCCACAGAGGCAGGGTGGGAGGGGGTGTGGGGGGAAATGGGCACTGGTGGAGGGATGGGTATTTGATCATTGTATGGCCGAAACTCAGGCACAAAGATTTATAAATCTACAACTGTACCTCATGGTGCTTCACTAATAAAAAAAAATAATAATAATAAAATTAAAAAAACACTAGATGAAGGACAACCATGCGAGCAAGCCGGGTTCCGCAAAGGATTCAGTACCATCGACCATCACTTAATCACTTAATCACTTAATCCCCGTTATTCATCGATTTATTCGAGCGGGTGCCAGTAACGTCTCCATTCATCCCGGTTGTGTGCTAGCGTAGCCCAATGGTATCTGTTCGTTTTAGGAACATGTAGAGCCTCAAACCGATCATTTAGGGTCTTGACGAAGAAGTCTGACCATCTTATAGGTGGGCGTCCACGTGATCTTTTGATGTCTCGTGGAATCCATTCAGTAATGGCTCTAGTCCAGCGGTTGTCTGTAAACCTCATTACATGTCCAGCCCATCTGATTTTTGATGTCTTGGCAAATGAGACAGCGTCCCTGATTCTTGAGCGTTGACGAAGATCAGAACTCCGGATTCTATCTCTCATTTGAGTGAATCGTGATATTCCAAGCATAGTTCTTTCGATTCCTCTTTGAGAGACCCGAATAGTGTTCTCATCCTGTTTTCGTAGGGTCCAGGTCTCTGAGGCATATGTTAATGCAGGAAGAATAGTGGAATCAAAGAGATGTGCTCGTAGCTGGAGGTTCTTTGTCCTTTTAGTTATTTCTTCAATGCTCTTGAAGGCATTCCAAGCCGCTCTCTTCCTCCTGCGTAACTCAGGTGCCAGGTCATTCATCATGTTGATTTCTCGACCTAAGTATATATAACTGTTGCATTCGGAGATGGTGGTTCCATTGAGAGTGAATGGAGCGTCAGGAACAAGGCTGTTTCTCATAAACATTGTCTTCGTAAGATTCAGCTGTAGTCCGACCTTTCCACACTCACGGTCAAAGTCCGCAAGCATTTGTGCCGCTTGGAGGATGTTTGGTGTTATTAGAACGATGTCATCAGCAAAGCGGAGGTGGTGTAGTTGCCGACCATCTATCTTCACTCCCATGTTTTCCCATTCTAGTTGTCGCATGATGTTCTCGAGGGTGGTAATGAAGAGTTTTGGTGAAATGGTATCACCCTGCCGAACCCCTCTCTTGATATGGATGATTACTTCTTTGTAGAATGGTGAGATCTTGGTAGTGAATCCGCAATAGAGCTCACGAAGGATCCTGATGTATTGAGTTTGTACGCCCTGATTGGCTAGGGCTTCCATGACCGCTTCCGTCTCAACAGAATCAAAGGCCTTCTTTAAATCAATGAACGTTAGACAGAGCGGCATCTTGAACTCCCGAGATACCTCAATGAGCTTGGTTATTGTGTGGATATGGTCAATGGTACTGAATCCTTTTCGGAATCCAGCTTGTTCACATGGTTGTCTTTCATCTAGTGTTCTGCTAATCCTATTCAGGATGACTCGAGTGAATAGTTTGTAGATGACAGACAATAGGCAGATTGGGCGATAGTTGCCAATGTCGTGGATGTCTCCTTTCTTGTATAGTAGTACAGTCTTGCTGGTTTTCCATTGGGATGGAACCTTGCATTCAGACAGGTAGCGTGTGAAGAGTCGAGCTAATGTATTGACGAGTACTGATGGTAAGTTCTTCAGGTGTTCAGGTCTGATCTTGTCTGGGCCAGGTGCTTTTTGTTTCTTTACCGACTAGATGGCATGTTGGATTTCGGAAGGGAGAACATTGGGAACGACATATCCATCATGTGGTATGTGGTATGTGGGCAAGTGGATGTGGCTATTAAAGAGATCTGAGTAGAAGTCATGAATAATCTTCTCCATTGCCCTTCTGGAAGATGTGATAGATCCATCATGATGTCGGAGGGCAGTCATCTTGGTTTTGTAGTTGGTGAAGGACAGGCGGGCATTACGAATGTTTTTCCCAGCTTCTGCTGCATCTACCAGTACTGCTGCTCTCCTGTTTTTGAGGTCATCCTTGATGGCTTTTCTGCACTGTTTTGCCAGTTCGGACGTTTGCTTGTGGTTGCCTGTGGCACGTGCCACGCCACGTTGGCGAATAAGTTCAAGAGTGTTCGAAGAAAGACGGTTTTTTGTGGTTATCTCTCTCTTGGCATTCCTTGCACAATCATGGAGGTGCTGAATCATTCGATCGTATTCCTCATCAATGTTGTCAATGACGGCATCTTCCCATGTTGCTGCAACAGAGCCAAAGAGTTCCCAGTTGGTGGTTGTTCTGGGAGTCCTCTTCTTAAACCTTGCATTCTTTTCTCCTCGTTCTGTGAGGTAGAATTTTGCACGAAGAAGACGGTGGTCTGATCCCGTTTGGAATTTTGGGACAACAGCAACATTAGTTAGGCAAAACCGCCGATTGAATATGATGTGGTCTATTTCATTGTGGAACCGTCCATCGGGAGACTCCCATGTCCAACGTTTAGATTCAGCCTTTTGGAATTGTGAGTTACCATGGAAGATTTTGGTTGACATGATGAACTCAGACAGTCTGTCACCCTGTTCTTTCCATTCCAGGCCATGGGTTCCGATGTGGAGTTCATCGACTGATCTTCTTGGTCCTATCTTGGCATTAAAATCACCGACAATGATCTTGTAGAAGGTGTGATCTTCTTTATAGAATTTCTCCAGCTCCATGTAGAATTTTTCAGTTTCTTTTTCACCATAACTGGATGTTGGTGCATAGACAACAAAGATAGAAACTGCCGGTAGTGAGCCACATTTATTCAAGTGTAATCGTCCGATTCGGGTTGTTAGGCATTCAAATGAATCAATGCTTGTGACTAAGTTTGTGTTGACAAGGATACCGACACCACCGACGCCTCTTTTATCACATGTTCCAAGGAACAGTTCTTCTCCAGTGTCGAAAACAGCATGATGGGATTGATGTCTTCTCGTTTCGGTCAGACCAATGATGTCGTACTTGATCTTTCGTGCTTGTACCAAAAGGTCTTCAATGGATGCAGCAGATGCCAGCGTACGAGCATTAAAAGTACAGACAATCATTTTTGTTTTTCTGCGTTTTGGCAGCCTATGTCTGCCTTGGTGTTTTATCAGCTTCTCCTTCCATATCCTTCTCGAATCTGCATAATCAGGGTTAGGGAAATGAGATCCATTTATTACTGGATTTGGCATATCAATTTGGTCTATTTGGCATAGACCACGGATAGCTTGCCAGGCTCTGCCGTGTGGGTTGGATATTTAAAGATATTTAAGGTATCCTGAAAATTTAGAGAAAATCAAATATACAGTCGCGCGTCCGCGAATGCGGCCGCGCGCTCCCGGGAGCTTGTTGTGATAATCTTTGGATCCTGGCCTTTGTTGGGGTTACACGGCAGTTGGAGGGTGTAACTGTCTAGCTACTGACAGGTCCAGTCCCAAACCGTGCAGGCTTAGAGATCTCAGTCCCGGGTCCCACACACCTGGGTTCCTCTGCCAGTTCGGTTATTTCTGAGGCTTATCCAAGTGTGTGGAGAGTGGCTCCAGTAAGGCCTTGGTTGGGGCCTGGAGGTCTTCAGCTGTTGGGCCCTGGCGAGGATAGTCAGACACAGGGTAGGAGACTCTGCCTTGTGCTCTCCCGGGAGCTTGTTGTGATAATCTTTGGATCCTGGCCTTTGTTGGGGTTACACGGCAGTTGGAGGGTGTAACTGTCTAGCTACTGACAGGTCCAGTCCCAAACCGTGCAGGCTTAGAGATCTCAGTCCCGGGTCCCACACACCTGGGTTCCTCTGCCAGTTCGGTTATGTCTGAGGCTTATCCAAGTGTGTGGAGAGTGGCTCCAGTAAGGCCTTGGTTGGGGCCTGGAAGTCTTCAGCTGTTGGGCCCTGGCGAGGATAGTCAGACACAGGGTAGGAGACTCTGCCTTGTGCTCTCCCGGGAGCTTGTTGTGATAATCTTTGGATCCTGGCCTTTGTTGGGGTTACACGGCAGTTGGAGGGTGTAACTGTCTAGCTACTGACAGGTCCAGTCCCAAACCGTGCAGGCTTAGAGATCTCAGTCCCGGGTACATCGACCATATCCACACAATATCCAAGCTCATTGAGGTTTCTCGGGAGTTCAAGATGCCACTCTGTTTAACGTTCATTGATTTAAAGAAGGCCTTTGATTCTGTTGAGACGGAAGCGGTCATTGAAGCCGTAGCCAATCAGGGCATTCAGGACCTATATTACGGATTCACTACCAGGATCTCACCATTCTACAAAGAAGTAATCATCCATGTCAAGAGAGGGTTTCGTCAGGGTGATACCATTTCACCAAAACTCTTCAGTGCCACCCTAGAGAACATCATGCGACGACTGGAATGGGAAGGAATGGGAGTGAAGTTCGATGGTCGGCAACTACACCATCTCCGCTTTGCTGATGACATTGTTTTAATAACACCAAACGTCAGCCAAGTGGCATAAATGCTGGCCGACTTCGACTGTGAGTGTGGAAAGGTCGGACTACAGCTGAATCTTACGAATACAATATTTATGAGAAACAGCCTTGTTCCTGACGCCCTATTCACTCTCAATGGAACGACCATCTCCGAATGCAACAGCTATGTGTACCTAGGTCGAGAAGTCAATATGACAAATGACCTGGCACCCAAGCTGCTGAGGAGGAAGAGAGCGGCTTGGAACGCCTTCAAGAGCCTCGAAGAAATAGCTAAGCGGACAAAAAACTTCCGGCTCTGGGCACATCTCTTTGAATTAGCAGTTCTTTAACATAAGCCTCAGAGACATGGGCCCTAAGCAAACAGGATGAGAACGCTATTTGGGTCTCCCAAAGAGGATTCGAATGAGCTGTGCTTGGAACATCACGTTTCACTCAAATGAGAGAAAGAATCTGGAGTTCTGACATTTGTCGACGATCAAGATTCAGGGATGCTGTCTTGGTTGCCAAGGTGTCAAAAATCAGATGGGCTGGTCACGTAATGAGATTTAAAGACGACCGCTGGACTAGAGCTGTCACCGACTGGATTCCACGGGATGTCAAAAGACCGAGTGGTCGCCCACCTACCAGATGCTCAGATTTCTTCATCAAGATCTGAACAATCGGTTTGAGGCTCTTCATGTTTCTAGAGCGAACAGATGCCATTGGGCTACACTAGCACGCGACAAGGATAAATGGAGATGTTACTGGCGCCCGCTCAAACAAATCGACGATTAATGCCAAGTCAAATGATCAAGTGATCATTAATGATTAGTAGTAGATTTTATAATTAGTCTCTTGTAATAAATTAATCCGATTATCTTAATGTAGTGATATCACGTTCACGATCATCCTGTTATTCGTCGATTTTCTTGAGCAGGCAGCAGTAATGCCTCCTTCTACTTAGCCCTGAGATTTTAAAGGAGCCATTTCAATGCTCTTTCAGGTTTAGGAAGATGAGACCCATCATTGTTACTGTTATTTGGCATATTGAGTACGACACGGGGAGTTTGCCAGATTCTGCCATGCTGGCAGGATACTTTTGGTAGACTGCCGGGTTCTCCAATGTAAGAACGAGATAATAAGATGTCAGCTTATAGGAGCTGGGTTTTATAGTCTCTGCCTCTTGGCCGTTGATGGGAACAACCTGGCGCTGGTGGCAGCTGGTGGGTGTGACTCCTACCTACTGGAAGATGGGGGGTCTGGGTGGAGAAGGCTCAGTCCCAATCTGTGTAGGTTTGGAGAGCTCAGCCCCGGGACACGCATGCCTGGGTTCCTCTGCGAGTTCTTTCATGCATGAGACCTGTCTGGACGTGTGGAGAGTGCTCCCAGCATGGACGTGGCTGGCTCCGGAGGTCCTCAGCTGCTGGGGCTCTGCTCGGGGCGGGGGGGGGGGAGAAATTCATGTAGTGATATATCATATCAAATATATAATTATTGATTATGTATAGACCTCTTAATTTATAGGTAAGTTATTGAAATAGTATGTCTTTATTATTAAAGTATTATGCTAATCAAATATACCATTAATAGGTCTATTCAAATACTACTTTATTATTTACATATACATATTACACGGTTATTTTAATGAAGCAATAGTATATATCATATTAAATATATAAATGATTTGCTACATATTTATTGTAATATACTAATAAATGCTATCGCTCCGAGAGTATTCGATATGCCAAACACAGTAACAACAAAGTCTCCAATGGAGACTTTACTGGGCCTGCTCGAGCAAATCGACGATCAACCGAAGGGCCTTTACCTTTACCTTACTAATAAATGCAAAATTTTGTTACAAATTATTTTCAAAAAGAAATATACTAAAATGATTTACATTAACTTGTAAAATTCATTAATAATTGAATTTCTTTTAATGTAAAGTATGATTAATATGTTAAAGCATTAATTAACACTTAGAAAAGATTACTGTATAGATGATAAAAATTAAATATGGTTATATTAGTAACAATAAAATTAATAACTTAAATTTGCATTTAATTTGTCATAGTATACAATTTAATTGTAACATGCATATAATGAAATGATTATGATTAAGTTTTTGAATATACTAGAGTAAATTAATGTATATTGATATTGATATAATATTTAAATTTAATATTGATATAATTTCACATTTGTCTTTATTACAGATGTAATGAAATTTATGTTGATAAAATAATTAATTTATCATTATATCGAATTAAAATTAAAAAGTATATAATTTATATTTTTAATTTTAATTGGATTAAAATAAAGTACATTGGATTAAAATAAAATATATATTTAATTTCAATATGTTAATAAGTACAAGAACGGCCAACCCCAACAATGGCCAGGATCCAGAGATTATCACACCAAGCTCCCGGGAGAGAACAAGGCAGAGTCTCCTACCCTGTTCTTGACTGTCCTCACCAGGGCCTGACAGCTGAAGACCTCCGGGCCCCAGCCAAGGTCATGCTGGGACCACTCTCCACACACTTGGATGAGCCTCATGCCTAAAAGAACTGGCAGAGGAACCCAGGTGTGTGGGACCCGGGGCTGAAAACTCCAAGCCTGCAGGGTTTGGGACTGGACCTTCAAGTAGCTAGATAATTACACCCACCAACTGCCGTGTAACCCCAACAATGGCCAGGATCCAGAGATTATCACATCAAGCTTTTTATTTACATTTATTTAATTTTTCAGGGTAAATTAAATATCCCACACACATGGCAGAGCCTGGTAAGCTATCCGTGGTCTATTCGATATGCCAAATCCAGTAAAAAAAAAAAAAAAGGATCTCATTCCCCTGACCCTGAATACGGCATAGTTGAGAAGGATGTGGAAGGCGAGGCTGATAAAATCCCAAGGCAGAAATAGGCTGCCAAAATAAAGAAAGACAAAAATGAGTGTCTGTACTTTCAATACACGTATGAAGGCATCTGATGAATCCACCGAGGACCTGATGGTACAAGCGTGAAAGATCAAGTATGACATCATTGGTCTGACCGAAATGAGAAGACATCAATCACATCACGCCGTGTTCGACACTGGAGAAGAACTGTTCCTTGGAACATGTGACAAAAGAGGCGTCGGTGGTGTTGGTATCCTTGTCAACACAAACTTAGCCATGAACATTGAATCATTCGAATGCCTAACAACCCGAATCGGACGATTACACTTGACTAGATGTTTCTCACTGCCGGCAGTTTCTATCTTTGTTGTCTATGCACCAACATCCAATTATGGTGAAAGAGAAATTAAGAAGTTCTACATGGAGCTGGAGAAGTTGTATAAAGAAGATCACACCTTCTACAAGATCATTGTCAGAGATTTTAGTGCCAAGATAGGACCAAGAATATCAGCCGATGAACTCCACATTGGGATGCATAGCCTAGAATGGAACGAACAAGGTGAGAGACTGCATGAGTTCATCAAGTCAACTAAGACCTTCCATGCTAACTCAAAGTTCCAAAAGACTGAATCTAAACGTTGGACATGGGAGTCTCCGGGTGGATGGTTCCACAACGAAATAAACCACATCATATTCAATCGGCGGTTTTGCCTAACCGATGTTGCTGTTGTCCCAAAATTCCAAATGGGATCGGACCACCGTCTCCTTCATGCAAAATTCTACCTCACAGAACAGGGAGAAAAGAATGCAAAACTTAAGAAGAGAACTCCCTGAAGGACCAACAACTGGGAGCTCTTTGGCTCTGTTGCGGCAACATGGGAAGATGCCATCATTGACAACATTGATAAGTACTACGATAGAATGATTCCGCACCTCCAGGTTTGTGCGAGGAATCCCAAGAGAGAGATAACCACAAAAAAAGCCTTTCTTCGAACACTCTTGAACTTGTTCGCCAAGGTGGCTTGGCACATGCCTCAGGCAACTGCAAGCGAACGTCCGAGCTGGCAAAACAATGCAGAGAAGCCATCAAGGATGACCTCAAAGACAGGAGAACAGCAGTGCTGGTAGATGCGCCAGAAGCGGGAAAAGCATTCGTACTGCCCACCTGTCCTTCACCAACTACAAGACCAAGATGACTGCCCTACGACATCCTGATGGATCTATCACATCTTCCAGAACAGCAATGGAGAAGATTATTCATGACTTCTACTCAGATCTCTTTAATAGCCACGTCCACTTGCCCACATACCACATTCCACACGATGGATATATCGTACAAATGTTCTCCCTTTCGAAATTCAACACGCCATCTCATCGGTAAAGAAACAAAGAGCATCAGGCCCAGACAAGATCAGACCTGAACACCTGAAGAACTTACCATCAGTAATCGTCAATACACTGGCTTGGCTCTTCACACGCTACCTGTCTGAATGCAAGGTTCCATCCCAATGGAAAACCAGCAACACTGTACTGCTATACAAGAAGGGAGACATCCACAACATTGGCAACTATCGCTCAATCTGCCTATTGTCTGTCATCTACAAACTGTTCACTCGAGTCATCCTGAATAGGATTGGCAGAACACTAGATGAAGGACAAACCATGTGAACAAGCTGGGTTCTGAAAAGGATTCAGTACCATCTACCATATCCACACGATAATTAAGCTCATTGAGGTTCCTCAGGAGTTCAAGATGCCGTTCTGTCTAACGTTGATTGATTTAAAGAAGGCCTTTGATTCTGTTGAGATGGAAGCGATCATAGAAGCCCTAGCCAATCAGGGCATACAAACTCAATACATCAGGATCCTCCGTGAGCTCTATTATGGATTCACTACCAGAATCTCACCATTCTACAAAGAAGTAATCATCCATGTCAAGAGAGGGGTTCGGCAGGGTGATACCATTTCACCAAAACTCTTCAGTGCCACCCTAGAGAACATCATGCGATGACTGGAATGGGAAGGAATGGGAGTGAAGATAGATGGTCGGCAACTACACCACCTCTGCTTTGCTGATGACATCGTTCTAATAACATCAAACATCAGCCTAGCGGCACAAATGCTGAACGACTTTGACCGTGAATTTGGAAAGGCCGGACTACAGCTGAATCTTAAGAAGACAATGTTTATGAGAAACAGCCTTGTTCCTGACGCTACATTCGCTCTCATCAGAACCACCATCTCCGAATGCAACAGTTATATATACCTAGGTCGAGATATCAACATGATGAGTGATTGGCACCTGAGTTACGCAGGAGGAAGAGAGCGGCTTGGAATGCCTTCAAGAGAGTTGAAGAAATAACTAAGAGGACAAAGAACCTCCAGCTATGAGCACGTCTCTTCGATTCCACTGTTATTCCTGCATTAACATATGCCTCATTGACCTGGACCCTATGAAAACAGGATGAGAACACTATTCGTGTCTCTGAAAGAGGAATCAAAACAGCTATGCTTCAAATATCACGCTTCACTCAAATGAGAGGTAGAATCCGGAGTTCCGGTCTCCGTCAATGCTCAAGAATCAGGGACGCTGTCTCATTTTCCAAGGCATCAAAAATCAGATGGCTGAACACGTAATGAGGTTTACAGACAACTGCTGGACTAGAGCCATTACTGACTGGATTCCACGGGAGGTCAAAAGATCGCATGGACGCCCACCTACAAGATGGTCAGACTTCTTCGTCAAGACCCTGAATGATCGGTTTGAGGCTCTGCATTTTTCTAGAACGAACAGATGCCAATGGGCTATGCTAGCACGGAACAGGGATGAATGGAGACATTACTGGCACCCGCTCGAGTAAATTGATGAATTATGGGAGATCAAGTGGTCAAGTAATCAAGTAAATAAGTACAACTATACTCAATAAATATTATTTACATTACATATGAATTTACTCTTTTACATTAATAAATTTATTATCATAAATTTAATTGCTAATCAATAGTTGATTATATAAAACAGCAAATACTAAATCATTTAATTATATTTATATGCATAAAAATGTGATTTAATGTGTTATTAATAGTATAGTATTACAAATTTATATGAACTTTTTATATCAATATATATAGAATAGCATTCAATTTAGATATTAATATCTAATTATTATTTCCCCCAGATTCCATTATTATTAACTGAATGTAATGCAATAAAGAATAAATCACTTAATTGTATTTATATGATAGTAAATAAAGTTTCTGATGTTGTAAACTATAAATAAATTTAATGTAACATAGAATATGAATGAAACAAGCTATTAATGATAAATATTTGCATTACCATGAATTAATTTTGTGAAGATATTTTTCCTATTTTGTAGTATTTTAATGTAATAAGTCATGATTGTTTACATTAATATAAACTGAGTTTATATTAATGTAACTATTAATCATTAAAATGTATTCATGTTTAATAGGTTATCCATATTTGGTTGTATTTCATTTCTATTTAAATGTAAATATAACTCAATAATTTTATATTATACCATTATAATATATATTATATAATTTTATATTATATTATATAATATATACATTTCCTTGCATATTAAAATGTATATTAAACATTACATGTATATTAATATTATATTAATATAATTAAATATAATGAAATATTAAATGCATATTATTATACATTAGTACACATTTATATTAATATACATTTAATATACATTTATTAAATACATCAAATATACATTAATGTACATTAATAAACATTAATATATGCATTTATATTAATATACATTATACATATACATATATACGTTTATATTTGTATGCACATATTATATACATTATATACATTATATACATTGTATTAATACAAATATACAAATGTACATTTATATTAATATACATTAAATGTATATTAAATGTATATTAATATTATATTCACTGTCACTGTCTTCCCATTGTTCACTGATTTGCTGGAGCGGGCCCAGTAATGTCTCCATTGGAGACTTTGTTGTTACTGTGTTTGGCATATCGAATACATCATGGGTAGCTTGTAGCTTGCCAGGCTCTGCCATGCGGGTGAGATACTCTCGGTAGCTTGCCGGGTTCTCCAAGGGGGGCGGAGGAATTGAACTCGGGCCGGCCATGTTGGCTGCGTGCAAGGCAAATGCTCTACCGCTGTGCTATGACTCCAGCCCAATGTTATATTAATATAATTAAATATTAAATGTATCTTAAATGTTTATTAATATTAATATTAGTTATATAATGTATATTAAATATTTATTAACATATGTTTTAATATACAATTCCATGTATATTAAAATGTATGTTAATAAATATTTAATTGGATTTCATGTTTATTTAAATGTAAGTATGTCTCAATAATTTTATATTATATAATATATATACAGTTCAATGTTATATAATATAATTAATATTAAAGTAAAACAAATTATTTTCATAAACATATTCATTATCAAGTTATATTTAATTATTATAATGTAGTAAATTTAGCATATAATTGAATTAAAAAATTTACTATAATTTATTAAATAAAATTATTTTATAACAACGTATTTGAAATATAAAATCTAAATTAACTGAGATAATGTAAAATATAATTCAATAATCTTCAATATATTTTAAAATTATTTAATCATGTATAATTAATATATATCTTTAATATACATTGACTATATAATTTACATGCATTCATTTAAGTGCACACAATTAACACGCATTCAATTAACATGCATGTAAACTATAATTTAATTTTATTCAATATATTTTAAAAATATTTAATCGTGTATAATTAATAGATATCTTTAATATATTTTGACTATATAATTAACATGCATTCAAATACAATTGTACCTCATGGTGTTTCACTAATAAAAATTTAAAAAAGAGGTAAAAGATTTATACAAAGAACACTACTCAACTACAAACGGAAATAAGAGGACACGATGAAATTGAAACCTATTACCTGTTCATGAAACAAGAGGGCTACCATCGTCGAGACAGCAAAACTATGCAAAGCATTACACACATTCAATGTCATTACTAGAAAAATGCCCATGACATTTTGAAAGAGATATATTGAGCACTCCTGAAAATTCTAGGAAATAACCAACCACCAAAAATAGCTAGAGGAATCCTAGGGGAAAAGAAGATGGGAGGTATTAATCTCCCCCAACTTTAAACTGTGCTACAAAGCTGTAGTAATTACAACAGCGTGGCACTGGATTGAGGACAGACTCTCAATCACTGGGACAGAACAGAAAATCCAAACACAGGTAAATGGACAACTCACTCTCATAAAGCAGAAACGAATACAAAGTGGCTCAAGGAAGGTGTCTTCAACAAAAGTGTCGGGAAAACTGGTTGGTCGCATGGAAAATGAGCTCAGAGCCCTTTCCTACACCATGCACAATAGTCAAATAAAAATGGATCGAAGACCTTCCTATCAGGCCTGATTCCTTTGAGGTAAATGTAGGCTGAATGCTCCACGACATTGTAGCTAGAGGCCTCTTTAAGGAGTTAATGCCATTAGCCAAGCAAACAGAGACCAGAAAAAGAGGCAGAGAGTGGTAGTACAGCCGAAAGGGTGTTTACCGAGCATGAGGCTAACCCGAATTCCATTCCTAGCATCCCATAGGGTCCTCTCAACACCTTCAGGGTAATTACTGAGTGCAGAGCTGGGAGTAACCTTGAGCATAGCCGGGTGTGGCTCAAAAATAAAGCAACAAAAATTTCTTTGAAAAGCAAAGATTAAACAAATCAGATTACATTAATAGAAAAATCTTCTGAAACTACTGCCTCAAAAAAAGTAGTGACCAAAATAAAAAGACATTCCATAGACGGGAATAAATTACTTGCCCATCACTCAATCTGATAAAAAGGCTTTTACCCAAAGTATATGAACTACTGAATACTGATAGTGTTATACCCCCAAAATGGAAGGGTGCTGAACCTGGTCAAGATTGGGAGTGAGAGATGAACAAAAACTTCCCCAAGAAGACATACAAATGGCTGAAAGCATACGGGAAAATGCTCTACAGAACTAGTCATCAGGAAAATTCAAATCAAAAGAACAGTGAGATATCACCTTACAACAGAAAGACTTTGAGAAACAACAACAACCCAAAACAAGAGCAAGCAGTGTTGACATGGATGTGTATAGAATGGACGCTCATACACGGCTTCTGTAGAGTAGACTGCTCTGAACTTCCATGGGCTTCCCTCAAAAAAGTAGGAACTGAGCTTCCATCTGACCCAGCAACTCCACTTTTTGGCCTCAACTCTTGCCCAAAAACATAATGGAGAAAAGATGGTTGCACCTTTAAGTTCCTGGGAGCAATATTCACAATAACTCCAAATCTGGGAACAACCCAAGTGTCCTAGAATAGGCGACCGGATAAACTAGTGCATATACAGGATGGATCATTACTCGGTCATCAAAAAGGTAAAAGCACACACTTTGCTGCTTCGTAGATGAATCTGCAAAGTATCATGCTGAGTGCAGTTAATGGAGGGCAAGAGCATGACACAATGATCTCTCATATCTCTCATGTGAAGGGTATCATGAACCATGATAGTGAAATAACAAATTCCCACAAGCAACAGAGAGGAAGAACATGAGATCTGCTCTCCAGCAGAAAGCATGCCACTTGAGAGGACCGCACAGGGAGGAGAACCCTATGAAGGCAGTGGGTGGATGGAAGTGTCCAAGTGGGTGAAAGAGGTGGAGGTGGCCGCTGGGAGGGAGCAAAGTGGTCTGCACGAAACCCTGTTGGCAACAGTACTGAAAAGCAGGGTGCAAAGTTCTTCGAAACTACCTGTGCGTGGAGAAGATCAGACACCGTCTGGGACCCCGTGCACACGTTCCTCTATATGTAGAAAAGCAACTGGGGTCCCCGCCCTTGCCCACACTTGGCCAGAGCTCTGGCCGCAGGTTGGCTGCGGGCCCCTTAATGACATCCCGCTGACAAAAAAGAAGGTGGTGAGGTGGCGTTCTGGTTGTCCTGACAGCATCGAATCTCGAGAGGACACACATTGGGCCCTCGGGCTCAAGGAAGGAGAGGCTTGAGCCACCAGCGAGGCGTGAGATAGGCAATGCCGCTGATCTAGATTAGCCAGATGGCGAGTCAGGGAGGGGAGGAAGCGCTCGGCGCTGAGCTGGTAACCTGCTGTGACGGGGGGCCAGCCAGCGGCCAGCCAGCCCACCGCATTCTGGCACCTGATGGACCTTTCCAGGAGACCCGGGATGCGAGTGGGTACCGGATCTTGCCGGGCCTGGGAAGCAGTGCGGTTCCACCCGAACAGACGCGGGAGCGTGGCGAAGAGGGCGGCGAAGGAGGCGTCCCCGAAGAAGGGGCAGCTGAAGAAGGTCCAGCACCACGCGCCCCCAGCCCAGTCGCGGACCGTCCTGAAGGCCGAGACGACGACATCCGCGCCCTCCCGTTCTCGGTCAGGCTCCGGACGGTCGTGGAGGACCAATCCTTCGAGTCCGTTTACTGGAGCAGAGACGGAGAGAGCATCATCATCGAAGGGAACTTCTTCAAGTCCGAAGTGCTGGGCCACAAGGACAACCAGCGCATCTTCGGAACCGACGGCCTGAGGAAGTTCGTGAGCCTGCTGAACCTGCACGGCTTCCGGAAGCTCCACTTCATGAGCGCCTGTCTCAGCTCGGCCCAGAACAGAGTGATGGTGAGTAACTGGCTCTAGGGCGCGGCGCGGGCGGGAACTGCAGCCCTTGGAGGAGCGAGCCACTAAGGGCCCCAGATGCTCGGCTCCAAGAACTGCACGCCCATCCTCAAATATACCACAGTGATTCACGGTTCGCAGGGATTGGAGCTTTGGACACGGGGAATAGTTTTGGGTTCCCAAGACGACTGTGGGAGAAAATATGGTAGGAAACCATAGAAACCAAAAAACAACCTTGTAGTAGTAATAGAATGCGAAGGATTTTAAGACGCTGCACAATATAATTGATGTGTCAAAGCAAATCCATTCATATGAATATTCATTATTGAGGTCTAGGTCTCTTTGTCTAAAACTGAAATCTCATCACAGTGAACATTGAAACAAATTTAAATGAAATTACGTTGTGGATTTTATCGTAATTGAATTGTAATATAGGTATAACGTATGATTCATTATGTGAAATAAATTTCTATTCCTCTACATATGAGAGGTCAAATTAGAGATATGGGAAAATAGAAATAGTACCTTAAAGGATACTGACATCCAGCGATATACATATTAATGATTGATTTAATGGAATTTAATGAATAACACGATGTAATTACATTTGTTTCAACTGTAATATAGGTGGAACTTATAATTCATTATTTATTATATTAAATTGTTAGTTCAATTAAATAAATAGTTAAATATAAGATCATATAAAATTAAATAAATAGTTAAATATGATAAAGTTGAATGTAACAGTTAAATATAAGATCATATAAAATTAATATAATTAATCATATAATATAATTGTTATATAATATAATAGATATTTAATATAATACATCATATAATAGTTAAATGTAAGATCATATAAAATTAAATAGTTAAATGTAAGATCATATAAAATGTCATATTCAATAGACGGTTTTGCTTGACCGATGTCGCTGTTGTCCCAAAATTTCGAATGGGATCGGACCACCGTCTCCTTCGTGCAAAATTCTACTTCACAGAGCGGGGAGAAAGGGCTGCAAAGTTCAAAATGAGAACTCCCAGAACGACCACCAACTGGGAACTCTTTGGCACTATTGCGGCAACATGGGAAGATGCCATTGTTGACAACATTGAAGAGGAATACAATCGACTGGTTCAGCACCTCCATGAATGTGCGAGGAACACCAAGAGAGAGATAGCCCCCCAAAAAACGCCTGTCTTCGAAAACTCTTGAGCTAATTCGCCAGCGTGGTTTGGCGCATGCCTCAGGCAACCGCAAGCTAACGTCGGAGCTTGCAAAGCAGTGCAGAGATGCGATCAAGGAAGACCTCAATGAGAGAAGAGCAGAAGTACTGGTAGATGCGGCAGAAGCCGGGAAAAGTATTCATAATGCCCGCCTCTCCTTCGCCAACTATAAGACCAAGATGACTGCCCTCCGACGGCCTGATGGATCCATCACATCCTCCAGAACGGCAATGGAGAAGATTATCCATGACTTCTCAAATCTCTTCCATAGCCATGTCCACTTGCCGACATACCAAATTCCACAGGATGGATATGTCGTTTCCAATGTTCTCCCTTCCGAAATCTGACACGCCATTTCGTCGGTAAAGAAACAAACAGCACCCGGCCCAGACAAGGTCAGACCTGAACACCTGAAGAACCTGCCGTCAGTACTCATCAATACACTGGCTCGGCTCTTCACTCGCTACCTGTCTGAATGCAAGGTTCCGTCCCAATGGAAAACCAGCAGGACCGTAATCGAAGTCGGGTTGGCCATGTTGGCTGCGTGTAAGGCAAACGCCCTACCTGCTGTGCATTCGCTCCAGCCCAAAAGTTTTGATAGCATAATTTAAATTAATAAATTTTAAATTGTTTACTTAAACAATATTTTTAAAAATTTATGTATATTTTTGTAGGCGTGAAATAAAAAAACCAATTAATAATGGAGATTAATATTAACATAATGATTATATTTACTTTAAAATACAAAGTAAATGATTTATAAATTCAATGCAATTCCTATTAGGATACCCATGACATTCTTCACAGAATTGGAGCAAACACTCCTGAAATTTATATGGAACAATAAGCCCCCACGAATAGCTAAAGCAATTCTTGGGAAAAAGAAAATGGGAGGAATCAACCTCCCTAACTTCAAACTCTACTACAAGGCAGTAATAATTAAAACAGCATGGTACTGGAACAAAGGCAGAGCTATAGACCAATGGAACAGGGTTGAATATACTGACGTCCCCCCCCCCCAAGCATACGAGCATCTAATCTTCGATAAGGGGGCAAGAAAAGTGAAGTGGAGCAGGGAAAGCCTCTTTAACAAATTATGCTGGCAAAACTGGACGGCTACATGCAAAAACATGGGCTCAGATCTCTGCCTAACTCAATGTACAAAAGTAAGATCTAAGTGGATTAAAGACCTCAACATCAGACTGGAATCTATAAGATACATTGAGGAAAATGTTGGCAAAACCCTTCATGACATAGAAGCAAATGGTGTCTTCAAAGATGTCACACCGCTGGCCGAGCAAGTGAAAACAGAGATAGACAATTGGGACTATCTTAAACTAAGAAGCTTCTGCATCTCAAAAGAAACAGTGACCAAAATACAAAGACAGCCTACAGAATTGGAAAGGATATTCACCAAATACACATCTGATAAGGGGTTAATTTCAAGGATATACAAAGTACTGGTTCAACTCCACAAAAAGAAAACATTCAACCCCATCAAAAATGAGGAGATGAAATGAATAGAAACTTTGACAAAGAAGAAATCTGAATGGCTAAAAGACTCATGAGAAAATGTTCCACATCATTAATCATCAGGGAGATGCAGATCAAAACCACAATGAGATATCACTTCACACCACAGAGTCTGGCCCATATCCACAAGAACATAAGCAACCGGTGCTGGCGCGGATGTGGTGAGAAAGGGACACTCCTTCACTTTTGGTGGGAATACCTACTTGTTCAGCCCTTTTGGAAAACAGTATGGATGATTCTCAAAAAATTAGAAATTGAGCTCCCATTTGACTCAGCAATACCATTCCTGGGAATATATCCCAGAGAGGCAAAAAAGTATAGCTGAAGTGACATCTGCAATTGTCCGTTTATTGCAGCACTCTTTACAATAGCCAGAATCTGGAAAAAACCTTAGTGCCCGAGAACAGACGACTGGTTAAAGAAACTTTGGTACAGTTACACAATGGAGTACTATGTAGCTGTTAGAAAAGACGAAGTCATGAAATTTACATACAAGTGGTACTACATGGAAAGTATCATGTTAAGCGAGATGACTCAGAAAGAAAGGGATAGACATAGAAAGATTGCATTCATCTGGGGAACATAAAGTAACAAAATAGGAAACTAACACCGAAGAATGGCCGAGATTAGTACCAGGAATTTTACTCAATGACCTAAAGGCCAACCACACATGTTAGGGGAAAAGGGAGCTCAGAAAGAGAAGGAACACCAAATAAAGGGTGTTGGGAGGATCCTCCCAGGATGGGAGAAGCATGCTGAAAATAGACTATCGATCAAACATGATTGCCACTCAATGCCTCTTTTGCAAACCACAGCACTCAAAAGGAGAGAGAGGGAAATGCCCTGCCACAGAGGCAGGGTGGGATGGGGGCTGGGGGGGGGATGGGATACTGGGATCCGTGGTGGTGGGAAATGCGCACTGGTGGAGGGATGGGTGTTTGATCATTGTATCATTGAAACCCAAGCACAAAAATGTGTAAGTCTGCAACTGTACCTCATGATGTCTCACTATTAAAAAAAATAAAAAAATATATATATAGAAAAAAACCCTAATATCCTGGTATTTGATCATTGTATAATTGAAACACAAGCACAAAATTTGTAATTCTAAAACTGTACCACATGGTGTCTAACTAATAAAAATTTTAAAAAAATAAAAATAAAATAAAATAAAATACAAAGTAAATAATTTATATTTATATCAATATAAATTAATTTCCGTTAACACATTAATTATGTTTTATATAAAATCGAACTCAATTGTTAATAATAATGCTAAGATGGATAAAATTTATGTAAAAAATTACACTATAATTTTATTAATTACAATATATTCTCTTTAATAATTAATATAAATTAGTAATATTAATTTAAATACCTTTAATTTAATTAGGTGTTTTAATCATGTTAGATATTACATCAGAGATAAGTATAGCCATGTCAGTACAAATTGATTTCTTCTGATATGTTATGCATACAGTACAATAGTTTAATTCAGTTAAATGAAATTATGATTTTATTCTGTAATTAAATTCAAATATAATTAGAGGCGATTACTTGAATTATCAGTTAATTTAATTATTTATATTTATTATTCAATTATCAATAGTTTAATCTATATTTTATTGATGAATATTTTATTAGTAAATTATGATATTAATGTAATATATAATGAATAATTAACGGATTGAGATATTAGTTTAAAATTTTATTAATTATATGATTTTAACCTAATAATATTCATTGCTAGATTAGATCAAATTGAATTATAAATACCAATCTTAATCAATATTGATTGAATAATATAGATGAGTTGTTTTATTATGCATATGTTCTGATAGAGTTTATTTCCAATTAAATGTGATTGAAATAAAACTAAAATTATATACTAATTAAACAAAATATCAGTGAATTATCATTACATTTAAATATATATGTGTATATGTATACATATATGTATTTGTTATTTACTAATGTTTGAATTCATAGATAATTCATTGACAAATTTTTTATTATTTAATCATAATTTTAATGCAACATATGATTAACACTTTATAGATTTCAATAATACTAGTTTATTTTATTGAATTGGTTATATAATTTTAATCCAGTAAAATCTTTAGTTTGTATAATATATTACATTTACTTATAAATACTTTGGTTAATAAAATCAATTCACACAGTAATTTAACAAGTATATAGTCTAGTTAAGTTTACTAACAATTACATTTAATTTAAATTTTGAAGAAATTTAATGATAATTAAATAAATTTACGTGGATTTGAATTATCAATTAGTCAATTAAATTATCGCTATTGAATATTTTCCAAAAATAGAATTTACAGATGACTTACTGATAAATGATTTCTTTATTAGTAAATTATGATTTTAATGGAATCTATCCTTAATAGATTAAAATTATAGTATTTACTTTAATATATTGAATATATAATTGCCATCCAGATATAATTTCAATTTATATGTTAGATTATGTGCCATTATATATTGTTATGTTAATATCAACAAATTCTGGAATGAATGGTAAAATTCAGTTTAGTTGCAATTAAATTTCATGAAAATTTCAATTAAATTTAATATGAATCAATTATGATTTAATGTTGTTACATTGAATATCAATACATTTATTCATTCATATTTATTGATTATCGAAAATTTAGTGTAAAGATAATTTATTGTTAAATCATTTCTTTATTGGGCTGGAGCGATAGCACTGCGGTAGGGTGTCTGCCTTGCACGCAGCAAACGTGGCTGAAACGAGTTCGATTTCTCCACCACTCTCGGGGAGCCTGGCAAGCTACTGAGACGTATTGATACGCCAAACACAGTAACAATTGTCACAATGGAGACGTTACTGAGCCCACTAGTGCAAATCGATAAACAACGGGAGGACAGTGACAGTGACATTTCTTTTTATTTATTTATTTATTTATTTATTTATTGAATCACTGTGGGAACGGTTACAAAGCTTTCAGGTTTATGTCTCAGTCATGCAAATATCAAACACATTTCCCTTTACCAATACTTATTTTTTACCATGAAGAACCCCAATAAAACCCCACCCCCCACCCCTCCCCGTCCCTGTGAGGCAGATGAATTCTAGTTAACACTCTATCTGCTTTGATTAGATTCATTGTTTCAATAAAAGATTCACCACTATTATTTAGAGTTTACCACCCCCCCCAAATCAGACATGCTGAAAAAGCATTGTGAAGTGATTTGCTTTCTACAGCTGGGTTCAAGAATTAAATGTTGGTTTTGGATTTCTGCTATTTTACCTATTGACCCTGGAAGTATTTCTACTGAAAGTCAGATAGTTAAGAAATTGGTTTCTGTGTTCTGGAGTCGTGGCCGTGCTGGAGAGCCGCTCGCGGGGGGCAACTGGTGGCCTCGGTAGGGCGTGAAGGGCGGAGCGAAACGCCCCCCTTCCCATGAGGTTTTAGTCGCTCCCACACTCCCGGCTCATACCTGCTGTCCACAAGGCTCCCATGTGGCCACCATCTTTCTTTCCAGAGAGGAGAGGGCGAATGGGGCAACACCCTTTCCCCTCCGGCAGACTTGATGGGCTGGATCAACGCATAGTCCGTTCACTTTTCTGCTCCAAGCTGCTGGGTTCTGCATTAAGTCCTTGTGCTTCTGGGACCATGGCCGTGCTGGAGAGCCGCTCGCGGGGGGCAACTGGTGACCTCGGTAGGGCGTGAAGGACGGACCGGAACGCCCCCCTTCCCATGAGGTTTTAGTCGCCCCCACACCCCCGGCTCATACCTGCTGTCCACAAGGCTCCCATGTGGCCGCCATCTTTCTTTCCAGAGGGAGGAGGGCGGAAGGGAGCAACACCCTTTCCCCTCTGGGCAGAAATGATTGCCTGGATTAACGCATAGTCCTTTCACTTTTCTGCTCAAAGCTGCTGGGTTCTGCATTAAGCCCTTGTGCTTCTGGGGCTGTGGCCGTGCTGGAGAGCCGCTCGTGGGGGGCAACTGGTGACCTCGGTAGAGCGTGAAGGACGGACCAGAACGCCCCCCTTCCCATGAGGTTTTAGTCGCCCCCACACCCCCGGCTCATACCTGCTGTCCACAAGGCTCCCATGCGGCCGCCATCCTTCTTTCCAGAGAAGAGAGGGCGAATGGGGCAACACCCTTTCCCCTCCGGCAGACTTGATGACCTGGATTAACGCATAGTCCTTTCACTTTTCTGCTCCAAGCTGCCGGGTTCTGCATTAAGTCCTTGTGCTTCTGGGACTGTGGCCGTGCTGGGGAGCCGCTCGTGGGGGGCAACTGTTGACCTCGGTAGGGCGTGAAGGATGGACCGGAACGCCCCCCTTCTCGTGAGGTTTTAGTCGCCCCCCACACCCCCGGCTCATACCTGCTGTCCACAAGGCTCCCATGCGGCCGCCATCCTTCTTTCCAGAGAAGAGAGGGCGAATGGGGCAACACCCTTTCCCCTCTAGGCAGAAATGATGGCCTGGGTTAACGCATCGTCTGTTCACTTTTCTGCTCTAAGCTGCTGGGTTCTGCATTAAGTCCTTGTGTTTCTGGGGCTGTGGCCGTGCTCCAAACTTAACTCCGATTTTCAGGGAGAAAGATTGGGTGGTTTACTTCTCATTGATCACTTTGTACCTCGTTCCCGCATACTCGAGCTGTGTTTGTAGAGGCTTCTGGTCACCGGGGTTCCATCTGGGGGAGGCGGGATGCGGCACCTACTCCATCTGGAACTTGCCGGTGCTCTCGGCTCTTTTTGGAACCTGTTTTTTCTTTTTTTTTTTCCTCCGGGATCCCGCACCCTCCATGTGTTCCTTCTCTTATGCTGAACGCTTAAAAGATGGCGCTGGGGGGCGGGCTGTGGGCGTGACTTCCGGAATCAGAGGTTACCTGGGAGGTGTAGTCCGGCAGATTTGAGAAAAAGTCTTCGTTCCCGCATACTCGAGCTGTGTTTGTAGAGGCTTCTGGTCACCGGGGTTCCATCTGGGGGAGGCGGGATGCGGCACCTACTCCATCTGGAACTTGCCGGTGCTCTCGGCTCTTTTTGGAACCTGTTTTTTCTTTTTTTTTTTCCTCCGGGATCCCGCACCCTCCATGTGTTCCTTCTCTTATGCTGAACGCTTCAAAGATGGCGCTGGGGGGCGGGCTGTGGGCGTGACTTCCGGAATCAGAGATTACCTGGGAGGTGTAGTCCGGCAGATTTGAGAAAAAGTCCTCGTTCCCGCATACTCGAGCTGTGTTTGTAGAGGCTTCTGGTCACCGGGTTTCCATCTGGGGGAGGCGGGATGCGGCACCTACTCCATCTGGAACTTGCCGGTGCTCTCGGCTCTTTTTGGAACCTGTTTTTCCTTTTTTTTTTTCCTCCGGGATCCCGCACCCTCCATGTGTTCCTTCTCTTATGCTGAACGCTTCAAAGATGGCCGACAGTGACATTTCTTTATCAGTAAATCATGATTTTAATGAAATGCATGGTGAATTCTTCATAAATTTTAATATTGTCAGTATACTCACTCATATTTACTGATTATTTATCATTAACTTATTTCATTGATAAATTATTGATTAAATATTATTAAATTGGATACACTGAATTTATTTATTTCTGTATATTGATAACTTATCAGTAATTCAATTTATACATAATTCATTGATAAATGAATTTTTATCTGTAAATTAGGATTTTATATTAAATTTAATTAAATATACCATTAGGACTGGAGTGATAGCACAGCGGTAGAGCGTTTGTCTTGCGTGAAGCCAGCTTGGCCGAGCCGGGTTCCATTCCTACGCCCCTCTTGGAGAGCCTGGCAAGGACCAACAGTATTCAATAGGCCGAACACAGTAACAAGAAGTCTTACAATGGAGACGTTACTGGGCCCGCTCAGGAAAATTGATGAACAATGGGAGGACATACGATTAATGATCAGTAGATATTATTTGTTTCTTGTAATACATTAGTCATATTTTATTATAGTATATCTATCATGTAAAATATATGAAATTCATACATTTATTTATATTTATTGATTATTCATCAAAACCTTAATTCATAGATAATTTATTGACAAATTATTCCTTTATCTCTAAAGTAATATTAATCTATAATTCAATTCACAGATAATTTATTAAAACATTATTTTTATTAGTAAATTAGGATTTTAATGAAATACATCATTAATGACCTGTAGATATAATTCTGATCCACAGTCAGAAGTGTTATCCATTGCACCAATGGCCCGAAGTGGGGCTTCAGTGATAGCACAGCGGTAGGGAGTTGGCCTTGCGCACAGCCAGCCCGGCAGAGCTGCCCCGGCAGAGATGGGTTCGGTTCCTCGAGCCCTCTCAGAGAGCCCTGCAAGCTACCGAGAGTATCTTGCCTGCATATATTCAATATGCCAACACAGTAACAACAATTCTCAAAATGGAGACATCACTGGGCCAGCTCGAGCAAATGGATGAACCACAATGAGAGGACGATGTTTGTTTTGATATAATTAGTTTATTGTAAAAATTAATCATATTTTAATACCGTAATATAACACGTCATATATAGAACATTCATAAATTTTTTTATTTATATTTATTGATTATTCATCAAAATTTAATTTAAAGATAATTTATTGAAAAATTATTCCTTTATCTGTAAAGTAATGTTTATCTATAATTCAATTCACAGATAATTTATTAATAAATCATTTGTATCAGTGAATTAGGATTTTAATGAAATATATCATTAATTATTAGTACATTTTATTATTAGTTGATTGGAATATATTAATCATATGATTTTATTATATTAATTATCTTATAAAATATATAAAATGTATATGTATTTATTGATTATTTAATGAAAACCTATTTTACCTACAATTTATTTATAAATTATTTTTATAAGGAAAATATAATTTTATTTAAATATATTATTCACAATTAGTAGCTTTGAATGTTATTAGTTTATTTTATTACATTTTTAATTTAATACATTGAATAACATTGAATTCATTTGTAATTATCTTTTATCTTTACTTCAATTTATGGTTGATTTATTGATGAATTGTATATTTATCGGTATATTGTAAATCACTAAATATATTATTAATCATTAGTAGATTTTTTAGTCTCTTGTAATATATCAATCATGTTTTATTACTTTAGTGATATATCATATGAAATATATAAAATATATAAACCATAGAAACCAAGAAACAGAACGTTGTGGTAGTAATAATGCAAAGGATTTTAAGATGCTGCACAATATGATTGATGTGTCAAAGCGAATTCATTCATATGAATATTCATTATTCAGGTCTAGGTATCTTTGTCTAATACAGGTAATATTGAACGGAATTTAAATGAAATTACTTTGTGGATTTTATCGTAATTTAATTGTAATATAGGTATAACTTATGCTTCGTTATGTGAAATCAATCTCTCTTCCTTTAAATATGACTGATTACCGTAGAGATATGAAAAAATAGAAATAGTACCTTAAAAAACTGATTTACATATACGTATTAATATACATATTATACGTATTAATATATACATATTATATAATGTACATATTATATACACGTACATACATATAATATACATATTAATGATTGATTTAATGATTTAATGGATTTCAATCAATAATACAATGTCAGTACATTTATTTCAATTATAGTATACGTGGAACTAATATTTCATTATTTATTTCATTAAATTATGTTAGTTGACTCTGATTCATATAACGGAAGATCATAAAATGTATTATTTTACATTAAGTAAAATTAATTTATGTTGATAGAAATATCACTTATTGTGTTTCTACTTAATTTAACAGTAGACATAATAACTTTATGCTTATATTAATGTTCATTATTAATTGGTATTTGTACTTAAAACGTAAATGATAAGCAAATTTACTTTTAAACCAAGATTAATTAAACCATTTGTGATCATTCAAATTAAATTGATTAAGATTAAAATTATTCCAATAGAATGGAATTAATGTTGCAGTAAATTAATTTCTAGTAATGTAAATGTTAACTTCTATATGAATACTAAAAAGACTTCTATTTAATATTAAAATACAAACAATATTTACATTCAGAAAAATAATTTATTTATATATATTAGTCATATTTCATATTATTTTAAAATTATCAATTAAAAGATTTGATAGCATAATTTGAATTGATAAATTATAAATTGGTTAACTAAACAATATTTTAAAATCACTTAATCACTTAACTTCCCGTTAGTCGTCGATTTGCTCGAACGGGCACCAGTAAAGTCTCCATTTGTCCCTGTCGCGTGCTAGTGTAGCCCAATGGCATCTCTTCGCTCCGGGAACATGAAGGGCCTCAAACCGATCGTTCATGATCTTGACGAAGAAGTCTGACCATCTGGTAGGTGGGTGGCCACACGGTCTTTTGACATCCCGTGGAATCCAGTCAGTAACAGCTCTAGTCCAACGGTCGTCTTTAAATCTCATTACGTGACCAGCCCATCTGATTTTCGACACCTTGGCAAATGAGACAGCGTCCCTGATCCTTGATCGTCGACGGATGTCAGAACTCCGGATTCGTTCTCTCACTTGAGTGAAACGTGATATTCCGAGCATAGCTCTTTCTATTCTTCTTTGGGAGACCTGAATAGCGTTCTCATCTTGTTTGCATAGGGCCCAGGTCTCTGAGGCATATGTTAATGCAGGAAGAACAGTGGAATCAAAGAGATGTGCCCGGAGCCGGAGGTTCTTCGTCCACTTTGCTATTTCTTCGATGTTCTTGAAGGCGTTCCAAGCCGCTCTGTTCCTCCTGCGCAGCTCGGGTGCCAGGTCATTTTTCATGTTGACCTCTCGACCTAGGTACACATAGCTGTTGCATTCGGAGATGGTCGTTCCATTGAGAGCAAATGGGGCGTCAGCAACAAGGCTGTTTCTCATAAACATTGTCTTCGTAAGATTCAGCTGTAGTCCTACCTTTCCACACTCACGGTCAAAGTCGGCCAGCATTTGTGCCGCTTGGCTGATGTTTGGTGTTATTAAAACAATGTCATCAGCAAAGCGGAGGTGGTGTAGTTGCCGACCATCTATCTTCACTCCCATTCCTTCCCATTCCAGTTGTCGCATGATGTTCTCGAGGGTGGCACTGAAGAGTTTCGGTGAAATGGTATCACCCTGCCGCACCCCTCTCTTGACATCAACGATCACTTCTTTGTAGAATGGTGAGATCCTGGTAGTGAATCCGCAATACAGCTCATGGAGGATCCTGATGTATTGGGCTTGAATGCCCTGATTGGCTAGGGCTTCAATGACCGCTTCCGTCTCAACAGAATCAAAGGCCTTCTTTAAATCAATGAACGTTAAACAGAGCGGCATCTTGAACTCCCGAGAAACCTCAATGAGCTTGGTTATCGTGTGGATATGGTCGCTGGTGCTGAATCCTTTGTGGAACCCTGCTTGCTCGCATGGTTGTCCTTCATCTAGTGTTCTGCCAATCCTATTTAGGATGACTCGAGTGAACAACTTGTAGATGACAGACAATAGGCAGATCGGGCGATAGTTGCCAATGTCTTGGATGTCTCCCTTCTTGAACAGTAGTACGGTCCTGCTAGTTTTCCATTGGGACGGAACCTTGCATTCAGACAGGTAGCGAGTGAAGAGCCGAGCCAGTGTATTGATGAGTACTGATGGCAGGTTCTTCAGGTGTTCAGGTCTGACCTTGTCTGGGCCGGGTGCTGTTTGTTTCTTTACCGACAAAATGGCGAGTGGGATTTCGGAAGGGAGAACGTTGGGAACGACATATCCATCCTGTGGAATTTGGTATGTGGGCAAGTGGACATGGCTATCGAAGAGATTTGAGTAGAAATCATAGATAATCTTCTCCATTGCCGTTCTGGAGGATGTGACGGATCCATCAGGACGTCGGAGGGCAGTCATCTTGGTCTTATAGTTGGCGAAGGAGAGGCGGGCATTATGAATAATTTTCCCGGCTTCTGCCGCATCTACCAGTACTTCTGCTCTTCTCTCTTTGAGGTCTTCCTTGATCGCATCTCTGCACTGCTTTGCGAGCTCCGACGTTAGCTTGCGGTTGCCTGAGGCATGCGCCAAACCACGCTGGCAAATTAGCTCAAGAGTTTTCGAAGATAGGCGAGTTTTTGTGGCTATCTCTCTCTTGGCGTTCCTCGCACATTCATGGAGGTGCTGAACCAGTCGATCGTATTCCTCGTCAATGTTGTCAACAATGGCATCTTCCCATGTTGCCGCAATAGTACCAAAGAGTTCCCAGTTGGTGGTCACTACACTACTTCCACTACCCAGCTGTCGCCACACTCCAGGACGCTTTCCGGACCCGCGTGGCAGCTCCGGCCGAGACCCACGCAAGACTGAAGACCCACAGAACAAGATAAGCGGAACTCTCTGAGACCTTGGACTCCAGGCTCGGCGGACCCAGGGACAGAGCTTCTCTGCTTGCTCCCACCACAGGTGACAAAGGGATTCTAATCAGGAGCCCCACCCTACCCTGTCCTGTCTGCTTCCATCAACCACCCAGGGATCGAATTGTGCACAGGAGACCCACCCTACCCAGATAAATACCCCACCGGCAGACTTCCACTCTCGACACTACTTCCACTACCCAGCCGTCGCCACACTCCAGGATATTTTAAAAATGTTACTTATATCTTGTACGAGTGAATTAGAAATGCCAATTAATAATGGAAATTAATATTAACATAATGATCATATTTACTTTAAAATACAAATTATATATTTTATATTTATATCAATATAAATTAATTAACATTTTAATATATTTATTATATTTTATATTAAATCAAACTCAATTGTTAATAATAATGCTAATATGGAAAAAATTAATGTAATAAATTATAATACCATATCACAATTGAATTAATTTCAATACATTCTCATTCATAATGAATATAAATTAGTAATATTAATTTCAATATGATAAATTTAATAAGCTGTTTTAATCATGTTAAATATTACATCAGAGTTAAATATCATCATGTCAATACAAATTGATTTCTTGTGATAACTTAATTGTTTAATTATACATATTTAACAATAAAGTTTAATTCAATTAAATTAAATTACACTTTCATTATATAGTTAAATCAAAGACAATTAGAGGTGATTACCTGAATTATTAGTTAATTTAATTATTTTTATTTATCGATCAAGCGGGCCAAGTAACGTCTCCATTGGAGACTTTGTTGTTAATGTTTTTGGCATATCGAATACTCTCGGTAGCTTGCCGGGCTCTCCGAGAGGGGCGGAGGAATCGAACTCGGGTCGGCCATGTTGGCCGCTTGTAAGGCGAACACCCTACCCGCTGTGCTATCACATCCAATAAATGATTTCTCGATCATTTATCAATATTTGAATTTATAATATAATGATGAATATTTTAGTCTCTTATGAGAGTAATGTAATATCTGATGAGTAATTAATAGATTGAAATCTTATTAGTTAAACATTAACTAGGGCTGGAGCGATAGCACAGCAGGTAGGGCGTTCGCCTTACATGCGGCCAACATGGCCGACCAGAGTTCGATTCCTCCGCCCCTCTCGGAGAGCCCGGCAAGCTACCGAGAGTATTCGATATGCCAGACACAGTAACAACAAAGTCTCCAATGGAGACATTACTGGGCCCGCTCGAGCAAATCGACGATCAACGGGAGGGCCTTTACCTTTACCTTTTAAACATTAACTAAATATATGATTTTAATCTAATAATATTCATTTATAGATTACATCAAATTAAATTATAAATACCTATATTAATCAATATTGATTGAATAAAATAGAGGAGTCGTTTTATTATGCATATGTTCTGATTGAATTCACTTACACTTAAATGTAATTGAAAATATAATGAAATTATATACTAATTACACAAAATAACACTGAATTATAAATGCATTCATATATGTATTGATTATTTACCAATATTTGAATTTATAGATAATTCATTGACAAATTGTTTATTAGTAAATCACAATTTTAATTGAACATATAATTAACACTTAAGATTTAAATAATACTAGTTTATTTTAATGAATTGTGTATATAATTTTAATCCAGTAATATCTTTTAAATAGTTTTGTCAATATACACAAATTAACACAATAATTTAATCATTTAATGAAGCATATATTCTTGTTAAGTTTACTCACAATTATATTTAATTTAAATTTTAAAGAAATTCAATGCTAATTAAATAAAATTATGTGGAATTGAATTATTAATAAGTCTATTAAATTATCTCTATTGAATATTTTCCAAAAATAGAATTTACAGATGAATTATTGATAAATGATTTCTTTATTAGTAAATTATGATTTTAATAGAATATATGCTTATTAGATTAAAATTATATTATTTTCTTTAATATATTTAATATATAATTGCAATCCAGGTATAATTTCAATTTACATGTTAGAGTATGTTTTATTATATATTGTTATGCTTATATCAATTAATTCTAGAATGAATGGTAAAATATCAAATATATAAAATTTATAAATTTATTTATTCATATTTATTGATTATGTATAGATCTCTTAATCCATAGATAAATTATTAAAATATTATGTCTTTATTATAAAAGCAATATCCTAATCAAATATATCATTAATAGGTTTACTCAAATATTAATTTATTATTCAAATATATATCACATTGATATTGTAATGAAGCAATAATATATCATATTAAATATATAAATAATCTGCTACATATTTATTGTAATATACTAAGAAATGCAAAATTTTGTTACAATTTATTTTCAAAAAGGAGTATATTAAATTGATTTACATTAACTTGTAAAATTACAGTTCATTAATAATTGAATTCCTTTTAATGGAAAGTACATTTAATATCTTAAAGCATTAACTCTTAGAAAACATTAATGCATTATAGATGATAAAAATTAAATATGATAATATTAGTAACAATAAATTTTATAACTTACATTTATATTTAATTTGTTATGGTATACAATTTCAATGTAACATGAGTATAGTGAAATGATTATGATTAAGTTTTTGAGTATACTAGAGCAAATTAATGTATATAGATATTAATATAATATTTAACTTTAACATTGATATTATTTCACATTTGTCTTTAATACAAATGTAGTGAAATTTATGTTGATTAAATAATTAATTTATCTTTATATCTGATTAAAATAAAAATATATTTTGATATATATGATGGATTAAAATTAAAATATTTTGATATATTTTGGATAATATTAATATGTTAATAAGTAAAACTATAATCAATAAATATTGTTTACATTACATATGATTTTACTCTACTACATTCATATTTTTATTATCATCAATTTAATTGCTAATCAATATTTGATTATATAAAAGAATAAATCAAAAATCATTTGATTATATTTGTATGCATTAAAATGTGACTCTATTGTGTTATTAATTGTATAGTATTACAAATTTATATGAACTGTTTATATCAATAGAAATACAATAGTATTCAATTTAGATACTAATATCTAATAATTATTTCACCCTAATTCCATTATTATTAATTGAATGTAATGCAATTAATAATAAATACTTTAATTGTATTTATATGAGAGTAAGTAAAGTTTCCGATGTTGTAAACTATAAATAAATTTAATGTAATATAGTATATGAATGAAACAAGCGATTAATGATTAATATTTACATTACCATGAATTAATTTTGTGAAGATATTTATCCTATTATGTAGAATTTTAATGTAATAAGTCATGATTATGTACATTAATATAATATATGTACATTAATATAAACTGAATTTATATTAATGTAACTATTAATCATTAAATGTATTCATGTTTAATAGTTAATCCATATTCAGTTGTATTTCATATTTATTTAAATATAAATATAACTCAATAATTTTATATTATATAATATGTATACATTTCCATTATATATAATATAATTACTATATTAAAGTAAAATAATTTTGGTTTATAAACATATGTATTAAAGTAAAGTAAAAGTAAAGGCCCTCCCGTTGATCATAGATTTGCTCGAGCGGGCCCAGTACCTTCTTCATTGGAGACTTTGTTGTTACTGTGTCTGGCATATTGAATACTCTCAGTAGCTTGCCAGGCTCTCCGAGGGGGGCGGAGGAATCGAACTTGGGTCGGCCATGTTGGCTGCGTGCAAGGCAGACGCCCTACCCGCTGTGCTATCGCTCCAGCATTATTAAGTAATATTTAATTATTAAAACGTTTTAAATTTTACATATAATTGAACTCAAATAACGTCTATAATTTATTAATAGTAAAATAATTTATATCAATATATTTGAAATATCAAATCTAAATTAACTGAGATAATGTCAAATATAATTTAATTTTATTCAGTATATTTTAAAATTATTTAATCATGTATAATTAATCACGATCACGCTCAGCCTGTTGTTCGTCGATTTCCTCAAGCATGCACCAGTAATGTCTCCTTCTTCCTAGCCCTGAGATTTTAAAAGAGCTATATCAATGCTCTTTCAGGATTAGGAGAATGAGACCCATCATTGTCACTGGTATTTGGCATATTGAATACGACACGGGAAGTTTGCCAGACTCTACTGTGCTGGCAGGATACTTTTTTTAGCCTGCCAGGTTCTCCAAAGGAAAAATAAGATAATAAGATGTCTTCTGGGAGCTGGGTTTTATAGTCTCTGCGTCTTGGCCATTGATGGGACCAACCTGGTGCTGGTGGCAGCTGGTGGGTGTGATGCCTACCTACTGGAACATGGGGCGTCTGGGTGGAGAAGGCCCAGTCCCAATCCAAGTAGGCTTGGAGACCTCAGCCCCGGTACTCAGACCCGCATGCCTGGGTTCCTCTGCCAGTTCTTTCATGCATGAGGTCCGTCCAGACGTGTGGAGTGTAGTTCCAGCATGGCAGTGGCTGGCTCCAGAGGTCCTCAGCTGCTGAAGCGCTGCTGGGGAGGGGGGGGGAGTGGGAGAGACTCAACCCTCCCCCCTCCAAGGGACCCTGGTGAGGACAGCCAGGCGTGGGGGCAGGATATATATATAATATATAATAAAGATATATAATTATATAATTAATCACTGTCACTGTCAATGTCTTCCTGTTGTTCATCGATTTGCTCGAGTGGGCCCAGTAACGTCTCCATTGGAGACTTTGTTGTTACTGTGTTTGGCATATCGAATACATCACGGGGAGCTTTCCAGGCTCTGCCGTGCGGGCGAGATACTCTCAGTAGCTTGCCGGGCTCTCTGAGAGAGGCAGAGGAATCCAACTCTGGTCGGCCATGTTGGCTGCATGCAAGGCAAACGCCCTACCACTGTCCTATCGCTCCAGACGATATAATTAATATAAATCTCTAATATACATTGACTATATAATTAACATGCATTCAATTATATTTTATCATTAAATATAAATTAGTATTTATATTCATGTAACATAAATTAATTTGCTACAATATATTTGTTTTACTTTATAGTATCTTAAATATAGCCATTGATATTTGTATTAATGCAAAAGTTACTTAAAAATGTAGAATGTTCATTATATATTCTTTTGTTTATGTAAACTCATATCGTGTATAAATATTATTCATTGTTTATAAACAATGAAATTTAACCATTCATGTTCATATTAAATGTGTTTATAATACTTATTTTAATATAAATTGTCTATAAAAGATGTCTTAAGAAATTGGTATCTATAATTGATATTACCGATTATACTATAGTGAGGTGTTAATCATATTTGATATTTAAATTTAATTGCTAGTGAATATTTCAGATAGTGCAAATAGAGTATGACCCCATGGAGCTAGGAGGAAAGAGGCTGCGGATCAGGACTTGGAAGGAATATGTGTGAAGGGGTGAAGCTGGACCTTTCACCGTGTTGTGTGTGCGAGCTCGAGCCGCGTTTCCCTGCAGGCATACCGGAACCACAACTTCCAGAGAGATCAGTCGCAGTTGATGAACGACATCAGTCGAAAGGGCCGCGAGAGGCCCCTGGCCGCGCAGACCAGGAGGAGGAGGATGGAACCCACGTGCTGCTCCCCACTGCTTCAACTTGTCGCCGAACCTGACTGGGACTGCCACAGTGGCTTGAGGGTCCCCCCTGGCCTTTTGGCCGAGAACAAGGCCTGTTCCGGTGAGGACGGTGCTTGTGACACCCAGACCGGCCCTAGCGATCTGCTGTTCAACTCCAGCGAGGAGGCCGGGCCTCACGGGCAGGGGCCCCCGGGTACTGTTCTGTTCCCATCAGCTGAGGAAAACGTTGCCTTGACCAGGGATATTGAGGGAGTCCTCAGCCATGCTGAGGCGATCCTGGGTTTGGAGCCTAATGACGTTACTGAGGAGGAGGAGGAGGAGGAGGTCCCTCAGCATGAGGGTGTGTCAAGCAGCTGGGCCTTCCCATTTGCCTTGCAGAAGGTTCAATTTACTGGGGACATTAACCCCCCTGAGGAGGGCGTGTCCAGCAGCATGGCCTTCCCGTCTGCCCTGCAGAATGTTCCTTTCCCTGAGGACAGCTGTCCTCTTGACTGTGACTCAATTGTTGATATTGTTTCAATTGCTTTGAACAATTTTCATTCTATGGAGGTAGATGGCCCGGGGGAGGGCATGCCTAGTGCCATCTAAAACTTTACTTTGACTGAGGAAGGTGGGCCTCACGTCGCTAGCAATATTCTGGTCCCTTCTGCCATGGAAAATGCAAATCCCATGGCTGAGGCCGCACCTAATGGTACTTTCTCATCTGCTTTGTGCAGTGTTAATTCCCTGGAGGGAGTCGGCCCAGCTGAAGCTATGCCTAATGGGAGTTTCTCATCTGCTTTGTGCAGTGTTAATCCCATGGAGGAGGGCGGCCTGGCTTAGGCCGTGCATACCAATATTTTGGCAGCCCCAGCTACTGCTGGGCCGGATCCACTCGGGGAAGCCAGCACAGACCTCCAAGGGTACAACACACTCCGATCCATCTTCCTGGCATGGATAGCAATGGGTCCCCATGAGAACCCTGATACGGAAGAGAAACCAGAGACCCCCTCAGCGTCAGGAGAAGTCAGGTCCTGAAAGTTAGTCACCCACGATCAGTACATATATTACAAATTTCCTTATCTATGTACTTTGTTGTTAATGTACTTCTGGGCTTTAAAATAAATGGAATATTTTCAGTGGACTAAATAAATTCATTAAAATAGTAAATATGTGTTGTAACTTTCTAACTCCCCCATAGGTAGGAAATCCTGGGAAGAAAAACTTGGGCCCCGTCTGCTTTCCCTGGAAGCAGCTGTACACCTCAAGGCAAGTCCCTGAGGTGAGTGGAGGAGTCTGGAAGTCTGGGAGGATCCTAAGGGGGATGGAGCGTGTGCGGAGGGTCCTGGAGGGGGGTCGAGGTCTGTGAGGACTCTGGAGGCCGTGCAGTATGCAAGAGGCTTTTGCAGGTGTTGGAGGGTAGGTGCAGTGGGTGGGGGAGGAAGTTTGGGGCTGTCCTGTGTTAGGGTATATAGCTCTGGAGGAAATTGTGGGAGGTGTTTATTGGGGGTGGGTAGAAGAAGTTCAAGGAGGTTTGAGGATGTCCAGCAGGGGTTCAGGGTATGTTGGACGAGGTGTAGGATGTTTCCGGATGTCCTGCAGGGGTGCAAGGTGTCTAGCGGAGGAGCAGATGGTTGGGAAATGTCCTACACGGGTACATGGTGACTTGAAGACGATGGAGGAGGTTCAGCTTTGTTCTAGAGTTTTCAGAGTGTCTTGGAGGAAGTGCAGGAGATTTGGGCATGTACTAAAGGTGTGGGGTGCTTGAAGGAGGTGCAGGAGGTTTGGGCATGTTCTACAGGGGTGCGGAGTTTCTAGGATAGGCGCAGTAACTTTGCGGAGGTCCTGCCTGCATGCATGGTGTCGTGAGGTGCAGGAGTTTCGGCATGTCCTTCTGAGTTGCAGGGTGTTGTAGGATCTGCAGGAGGTTTGGTAATGTGCAGCACATGTGCATAGTCTCTCCAAAGTGGTTCAGGATGTTTGAGCAAGACCTGCAGGGCTGCAGGGTATCTTGCAGGAGGTTCAGTAGCTTTGGTCATGTCCTGCTGGTTGACAAGGTGTCTAGAAGATGTGCGGGAGTTTGGGAATATCCTGCTGGGTTACAGGGTGTTGTAGGTTTGCAGCAGGTCTGCAAACTTCCTCCTTGGTTGCAGTGTGTCTAGAGGAGGTGCTGGATGTTCATGCGAGTCTTGCTGGGGTGCAGAGTTCAAGAGGATGTAGAGGAAGTTTACAGATGTTATTCAGGTGTGCAGGTGTCTTGCAGGAGGTGCAGGAGTTTTGCGGATGTCCTCCTTGAGTGCATGGTGTCTGGAGGAGGTATAGGACGTCAGTGAATGTCCTGCAGGGGTGCAGGTATCTATAAAAGATTTAGGAGATTCAAGCATGACCTGCATGTGTGAACCCCGAACCCCTCCCTAAACCCCTATGCCTCTCGGGTGCTGGATGTTTGGGATGTCCTGCAGGGTTGCACGTTGTTTGGAGGAGGTGCAGGAGATTCGGGCATGTCTTGCTGCAGTACAGGGTTCTAGTGGAGCTGCAGGATGTTTGTGCATGTACTGCTGGGTTCATGGTATCTTGAGGAGGTGCAGGAGTTTCTGGCATATCTTGTTTGTTGCAGGGTCTTGGGTGAGGATTGGGCAGCATTGGGCATCTGGGGAATTCTTGGCGGAGGGTGGAGCTTGTCTTGAAGCAGCTTGTGGCTCTCCTGGGAGGTCTGGGCTGGTGTTGGCAGTGTGTGGAGGTCTTGGAGGGTGATCCAGAAAGTCTGTGTTTTGAGCAATACTCGGTCGGGACCACAGGGATGTCCCCTAGGGTCAGGGCACTGGCAAAGGTTGCAGGACACGTTTAAACGCTGGATGCCTAAGGCCTGGTTTCAGCAGGCCTATGGTGAATTCATGTGAGTCGGCGGTAGAGGACTCACCCAAGGTTCCTCCTTGACCACCGCAGTGTTTCCTGAACCCCTATGCTTCTCCGGGTGCGACTGAGATGGTGGACTGCAATGGGTACAGTGCCCACTGCCATGAGACCTTGTGTTCCTCAGTACATGTCCCCAGATTACTTGAGTGGAGGGGGGAGGAGGCCTTCAGTTGTTCATATACCAGGTGGGGTGAATGGGGGGGCTGTCACCAGTCTGAACCAGTTAAGGGGAGGGACAGCGGGCCTCCAAAAACGACCAGAGCTGAAGGATCCAAACGGACACCAACGTCAGTTTGTTTCCACCGGACTGCCTCAGTCTCCCCATGTGAGAAAAGAGGTGCAACCAGGTTCTGCGGGCTGCCTTCCCCGCTCCCAGCCTCCTCTGTCTGGGCCCAGGGCACTGACTGCTCACCAGTGCAGCCAATCAGATCGGGATAAAGCAACACAAACCGCCTCTCCCACCAAACTCACCGTGAATTAAAATGTTAGCGCCCAATGTAGCTCTTTTTTTTATTAGGGAGCGGGTTGGAGATTTGCCACTGGGCGCATGCCCCACTGCACCCCGCATCACGCCAGCTAGCGTCGCCCCAGCGATGGCTGCCTGTCAACAGAGAGAGGGAACCTGCACAAGAGTCATCAGCCCGTGCCTGGTTCTGATGGGGGGGTCCTGGTGGGGAAACCTGGACACCAACACTTCAAGGCCAGCCCTACACCCAGAGGCAGCTGGTGGGTCATGTAAGGGGACTGGGGGTGCATAGCACACCCAGTGGGTTACCCTGGGGCGGTCACATGACTCCTTGCCCAGGAGTTCCCCACCTCCCGCTGCCTTCCGTGCTGGCTGCATGACCCCAAACCTGAGCTGGGATGTCCCTGCTGCAGTATATCCCGCGGAGGCAGAGCTGCCCAGAAACCCGCAATGTGGATGCTGGACTGACCTGGCAGGATGCACCTGGCTACAGCATCCGACTTCTCAAAATGCCACCCCCAAACCAACACCCCTCTTGCTTCCCGGCCCGGCTGGGTGAGGGGGACTTTCTTCCCAAGATAGAAAACCTGGGAAGACGGATCCCACCAACAACTGCTCACCTCCTCCTCTCTCCAGTGGGGGTCTGGGAGGAGGGTGGTGGAGGTGTGAGAGGAGTGTTGGGGAGGTGTGGGAGAAGGCTGGATGTCTTTAAGGATGTCTGGGGACGTTTACAAGGGGTGGGGCAGAGAGGTCTTGGAGGCTTGGAGGGTCTGGAGGATATCTGGAGAGGTTTGGGTGGGAGTGGAGGTCAGCCCTGAGCACCGCAGGAGTGGCCCCCAGACAAGCACGGTTCCTCCAGAAGTCAACTCTTACACACTCATCTCCCCTAATAAGCAAAATTGCTGCATCTCAGACTAACATACGGTCAATCCCTTCCGCGAGATCAGCAATGAGCACATGTGCCAGACATCACAAAGGATAATTCTCCAAAAGGATGCCACCAGAAGGATCATTCTCAGGGGAATTTACTAAAATACATACAGGGTCTTTATGAATAAAACTCTTACAAAACTCCATTTCTCTAAGAAATGGTGAAGAACTCCATCGCTTTGCCCCCAAACACTGGGATCTCATCAGTATTGGGGTTTCTCTTACATGCCCCAAATCTAGACCGATTTACATGTGAGAATGTCTCACTCCCTCCTCATGCCGGTACGGCTCAAACCCAAGTCTGGATATCAGCCCTGTGGTGAAGAACCAGAGGCTTTGCAGCATCCCCGCCACCCCCCACCCACATGGGGAGATGACAGAGTGGTACAGGCCGAGACTCAGAGGCTGCTTTGCTGCACTGGAGCATTTCCCCCCGCATAGGTCACACTTGCTCTTTGTGATGTCAAAGGTCCTCAGTGCTCCCATTGACTGGAACCGCCCCTTGCTGACCAATCACAGCCCAGGATCATGAAAGGGGGCCTGTAGGCAGCTGCAGAGCTCCGGGTAGAGCCCTTAGAAGGCAAAGGCCAGGAGAAAGCTCCAGCTCCAGATGAGCCGGCTCTTTTCCAATGCCCGAGGTGGAGGGCAGAAGAAGGCTTCCGGTTCAAACCCAACCAAGGACCACTGGCCCAAGGTGAGACGGGGCTGTCCGAGCTGTTCCTCTTCCAGCGGCCTCTGCCTTGTCCTTGCCTGGCACGCCCCCTCCTTGTCCACCATCCTTTCCATGGAGCCTCTGATCCCCACCTCTCCACACCCTCTTCCCCAGTCCAGTGCTTTAGCCTCACTGTTTTCACTCCACCTACCCAGCCAGAAGAAGCCAGAAAAGCCCTCGAAGGGAAATGGAGGAAACGCCTCTGATGATAGTTTCTACCCACCCATGAGTTCAGTTTTCAATAGGCCACTGATTTGCTATCACTGCCTCTGGTTGATGGAGGGAGGTCAAGACTCCATACTTCAGCTGCCCCCTGCATACAACAAGAACTCCATAACTCCGAGGGGTGCTAAGTGCTCCCAATCTGATGGGTGGTCAGACACCATGTCTTCACTGCCGTCATCATCAGGTGACACTGAGCAGCAAAGGTCTTCAGAGTGAAAACAAAGATGTTCCACACGTTTGCCACTCTGATTTCTACCCTTTCCAAGAAGGCAGTGTTCAGGCACCAAACTTCCATGTAATGGAGTGCCTGCATATGGTAAAATTATAAGTCCATTGTGTGAAAACTTGAATGTCTCTGTGAGTTTTGTTATGGAAGGGAGAGAGGAAGGAAAAGAAAGAGGACAGGAGGCAAGTAAAGAAAAGACATGCATGAGAAGGACATATGTATGTGATTTCGGCCACAACAGAGGTGCTCCTGGCAGTATTGAGGTAACTACATTCAGTGCCTGGGATTTCAAGCACGGCTGGCACCTATGCCCTGGTTCATGTCTCTGGCCCTAACCATTTTTATAGTTCACTTGACAACCATATATTCTTTTTTTTTTATAATTTATTTCTTTATTGAATCACTGTGGGAAAAGTTACAGAGCTTTCGGGTTTAGGTCTCAGTCATGTAAATATCAAACACATTTCCCTTTACCAATACTTATTTTTAACCGCGAACCCCAATAGAACCCCACCTCCCACCCCTCCCAATTCCTGTGAGGCAGATGAGTTCTAGTTAATACTCTATCTACTTTGACTAGATACATTGTTTCGAAAGAAGATGCACAATTATTGTTTAGAGTTTACGACCCCCCCCCATCAGACATGCTGAAACAGCGTTGTGAAATGATTTGCTTTCTACAACTTGGTTTAAGAGTAAAATGATGTCGCGCGGCCGCAATAGCGGCCACGGGGTTTTGGATTTCTGCTATTTTACTTATTAACCCTCGAAGAATTTCTATTAAAAGTTAGATAGTTAAGAGATTGGTTTCTGTGCTCTGGAGTCGTGGCCGTGCCGGAGAGCCACTCGTGGGGGGCAGCTGGCGACCTCGGTCGGGCGTGAAGGACGGCCCATTACGCCCCCCTTCCCATGAGGTCCCTGCCACTCCCACCACCCCCGGCTCAAACCTGCTGTCCACAAGGCTCCCATGCGGCCACGATCTTTCTTTCCAGAGAGGAGCGGGCGGGTGGGTCAACACCCTTTCCCCTCCGGGCAGGCATGCTGGCGCGGTTTAACACATAGTCCATTTGCTTTTCTGCTCCAAGTGGGTGGCTCTCTGTGCTAAGTCCTTGTGCCTCCGGGGCCATGGCCGTGCCGGAGAGTCGCTCGTGGGGGCAGCTGGCGACCTCGGTCGGGTGTGAAGGACGGCCATATATTCTTTTTTCAAAAAAATTCATTGAATCACCGTGAGGTAGCTACAAGCTTTCATGTTTGGGTGACCATCACACAATGATCAAACACCCATTTCTCCTCCAGTGCACATAACAGCCCTTTCCCAACCCCCACCCCTCCATGGCAGACAATATTCCCCAAACTCTCTCTCTACTTTGGTATGGAGAGTAGTGTTGAGGTGGATATATAGGGGAGAAAGAGCAACTGGCAATCTAACACTACCTGTCATTTTCTATCTTGCCTGTGGGAAGAGTAGCCAAATATCGTGGAAATATATATGAGTGGAGAGACTGATAGCATACAAAAACTGGCATGCATTTGTGTGACTGTGTAATTTCTTTTTAAACATGGTCTAAACTGTTTTAATTAACTTTTGAATTGAGTCACAAACTTGTTCATGATTGAGCTTCAGTCATACAACGTTTGAATCACAAACTTGTTCATGATTGGGCTTCAGTCATGCAATATTCCAACACACATCCCTTCACCAGTGAACATTTCCCAGCATAGATGTCCCAAGTTTCCTCCCACCCGAACCCTCCAGCCTGCCTCAATGGCAGACACTTCTCCCATCCTCTCCTCTCCTACCTTTTCTCCTCTCCTCTCCCGTCCGCTCCTCTCCTC